>NC_135864.1:217500-227500 GCF_031162955.1 Sander vitreus
TCCTCTCCGGAGGTGTCCTCCCCTCTTATATAATATCCTCAGCAGTCCAAACATCTGCTCAACAGTTCTTTTAAAGGACCCCAGTTTGTAAAAGCTGCAGAACGTGTCGTTTTCATCAAGAGGAGACCGTGTTTAAAGTGTTTAAAGCGTCCCTGTGGACCTTCTGACCGCTAGCAGAGCTCCGTCTCTCCCAGTTCAAAGTACAATGAATGATTATGATTTTATTTATGTGTCAGGCCCACACGGAGTTACATGACAACCACACAAAAGATATTTCATCCACAGCTTCCTCTCCAACGTCCACACACAACACACTCTGCACAAAAGAAAGAATAATAAAAACCACAACGTGACAGTGTAACCCATAAACTGTCCAACTAGAACTAAACATTTCATACATAAAACATAACTCCAGCCACAGAAACATGAATAAGTAAATAAACAGGGAATGTCACTTCCAGACAGAGAATCATTGACACAAAGCCGTCTTTCTTTTAGCCCGACAAAAAGGGTCAGAAAATGTGCCAAAAATGTGCCAAAAATGCGGCAAAAAGGCGACAAAAAGGCAACAAAATGCAACAAAAAGGCAACAAAAAAGCAACAAAAATGCAACAAAAATGCAACAAAAGGCAACAAAATGCAACAAAAGGCAACAAAAAGCAACAAAAAGCAACAAAAAAGGCAACAAAATGCAACAAAAAGGCAACAAAAAGCAACAAAAATGCAACAAAATGCAACAAAAAGGCAACAAAAAGCAACAAAAATGCAACAAAATGCAACAAAAAGCAACAAAAAGGCAACAAAATGCAACAAAAAGCAACAAAAATGCAACAAAATGCAACAAAAAGCAACAAAAGGCAACAAAATGCAACAAAAAGGCAACAAAAAGGCGACAAAAATAAAAAGGCTGCAAATAAAAATGTTTTATGTTCAAACATATATCATCTATATCCTGCCTCCACTTTGTTAAATAACTGAAATCTTAAATCATGATAATGTGGACAATACAAGTCATACACAGGAAAATGAAGAGCCTTCTGTGTCCTTTGTTTTCTTTACTACCGTTGTCTTCTCATGTACTACCGACCTGACGTATTACACAGACGGCAGTATAATCTGCCAGTCGGCACTAAGGCGCTGACCCGCCGGGCCGATGGTCAGTCTGGGAGGTCGGTGACTCGAGTCTGGTCGCTGTGCTCCGTGCCGTCGTCAGCAGGAGGCTTGACGCGTTCGTCCAAGCTAGCCACTTTGGTGGGTGGGATATAGGCCTATATACTGTATGTATGTGTATATACAGGGATATAGGCCTATATACTGTATGTATGTGTATATACAGGGATATAGGCCTATATACTGTATATATGTGTATATATAGGGATATAGGCCTATATACTGTATGTATGTGTATATACAGGGATATAGGCCTATATACTGTATATATGTGTATATATAGGGATATAGGCCTATATACTGTATGTATATGTGTATATATAGGGATATAGGCCTAAATACTGTATGTATATGTGTATATACAGGGATATAGGCCTATATACTGTATATCTGTGTATATACAGGGATATAGGCCTATATACTGTATGTATGTGTATATACAGGGATATAGGCCTATATACTGTATGTATGTGTATATACAGGGATATAGGCCTAAATACTGTATGTATATGTGTATATATAGGGATATAGGGGTTATATACTGTATATATGTGTATATATAGGGATATAGGCCTAAATACTGTATGTATATGTGTATATATAGGGATATAGGCCTAAATACTGTATGTATATGTGTATATATAGGGATATAGGCTTATATACTGTATGTATATGTGTATATATGAACTATTGTAACACTGGCCACGGTCGACACAGACACACAGCTGTGATCTGCAGCTCTACCGCTGCCTCCATCACTGTAGTTTATTAGTGTTATTAGTTAGTTCCTAACTCTTTAAAAACACCAAAGATAACACAAACTGACTGAGCTTTTCTGAGAGCTCCGAGTATCTTAAAGTGTTTCCACGTGTCCGTGGAGCTCCGTGTGTGTTTCTAACGCTTGTTCAGCAAATGTTTCGAATAGTTTCAGAGTACTGTACACGAGCTCAACTCAGACTGAAGTAAAGAATCTGATGCTTTCAGACTTCAGAGAAACAAAGAGACTTCAGTCAGACTGAAGGAAACACACACACACACACACACACACACACACACACACACACACACACACACACACACAATTAATGAGGCTCTGCAGCAGTGGACCAGCTGTGTCGCAGATCTCACTCTGCATGAGCAGGATTACTGTGTGTGTGTGTGTGTGTGTGTGTGTGTGTGTGTGTGTGTGTGTGTGCGTGTGCCTGTGCCTGTGCCTGTGCGTGTGCGTGCAAGTGTTTGCAGACGGAAATATCCCAAAGTCTTTCTATAAACACGTCGTGGAGTAAATCACAGACAGTGAACATGATGGTGAGAACATTTGAATCCAGAAGCTCAACAGCGTTTCTGCTTCTTTATTAAAGGAACCTCATGTATTCCCAACAATTAGTAACAAGCTGTAATGTTACCCTACAGGACTAATGTTCAGCAGCAGTTAGAGTCACTAAAAGTTCTGTTGTTGCTGCTGACAGACTCAGATTATTATTCTAAGTGTGTGACAACATTATGGGATGGATCCCTACAGAGATAGACCTTTTAGTTAAAGAGTAAGATCCTTTTAGTTTAACATGAAACAGCCCCGAAATCACCGTCACCAAATTACACCAGACTCCATGTAAATAATCAGGACTTTTATCATCGTAAAACACACTTCATTCAAAGTGGACAGAAACTAAATCAAACTACCAAAAGCCGTCTTGGTTCATCTTTCCACTGTTCCAACAATCACCACTCTGGTTTGGTTGAAATAAACCCTTAATTCACCCATTTACATGTGGAAATATGCTGGCTC
Source organism: Sander vitreus (assembly GCF_031162955.1). NCBI lineage: Eukaryota > Metazoa > Chordata > Actinopteri > Perciformes > Percidae > Sander > Sander vitreus. The sequence goes on from NC_135864.1 coordinate 220,460, forward strand.
TATACACGCTAAAAGTCCTGATTATTTACATGGAGTCTGGTGGAAATATGCTGGCTCTATACACGCTAAAAGTCCTGATTATTTACATGGAGTCTGGTGGAAATATGCTGGCTCTATACACGCTAAAAGTCCTGATTATTTACATGGAGTCTGGTGGAAATATGCTGGCTCTATACACGCTAAAAGTCCTGATTATTTACATGGAGTCTGGTGGCTAGCTTCCTTTCTCAGCGTGGACTTAAAACGCATCACTCGAACTTTTGCGTGCTAATGTCACCGGGTGACAGCATTTATTAACCATAACCATAGTGAGAAATACAGACTGAGTTTTGTGGAGGCTTCATTAGCTTTGGATCAACTCATTTGGATGTTCATTGATATAAAATAGTCTCTCCCAGTCTCTCCCAGTCTCTCAGTGTCTCTCCCAGTCTCTCAGTGTCTCTCCCAGTCTCTCCCAGTCCCTCCCAGTCTCTCCCAGTCTCTCCCAGTCCCTCCCAGTCCCTCCCAGTCCCTCCCAGTCCCTCCCAGTCTCTCCCAGTCCCTCACAGTCTCTCCCAGTCCCTCCCAGTCTCTCCCAGACTCTCCCAGTCCCTCCCAGTATCTCCCAGTTTCTCAGTGTCTCTCCCAGTCTCTCCCAGTCCCTCCCAGTCTCTCCCAGACCCTCCCAGTCCCTCCCAGTATCTCCCAGTTTCTCAGTGTCTCTCCCAGTCCCTCCCAGTCCCTCCCAGTCTCTCCCAGTCCCTCCCAGTCTCTCCCAGTCTCTCCCAGTCCCTCCCAGTCTCTCAGTGTCTCTCCCAGTCCCTCCCAGTCTCTCCCAGTCCCTCCCAGTCCCTCCCAGTCTCTCCCAGTCTCTCCCAGTCTCTCAGTGTCTCTCCCAGTCTCTCCCAGTCTCTCCCAGTCTCTCCCAGTCCCTCCCAGTCCCTCCCAGTCTCTCCCAGTCTCTCCCAGTCCCTCCCAGTCTCTCAGTGTCTCTCCCAGTCCCTCCCAGTCTCTCCCAGTCTCTCCCAGTGTCTCCCAGTCCCTCCCAGTCTCTCAGTGTCTCTCCCAGTCTCTCCCAGTGTCTCCCAGTCCCTCCCAGTCTCTCAGTGTCTCTCCCAGTCTCTCCCAGTCTCTCCCAGTCTCTCCCAGTGTCTCCCTCCCAGTCTCTCCCAGTCTCTCCCAGTCTCTCCCAGTCCCTCCCAGTCCCTCCCAGTCTCTCAGCAGCTTCTTTAATGAAATCAAAGTTACATTCTGGAGACAGAACGAGGAGAAACTCCAGAGCTCTGCAGCCTCCAATCACAGCGGCAGTAAAATGTAAACAGATGGAGATCAGCTACCGAGACTGTGTGTGTGTGTGTGTGTGTGTGTGTGTGTGTGTGTGTGTGTGTGTGTGTGTGTGTGTGTGTGTGTGTGTGTGTGTGTGTGTGTGTGTGTGTGTGTGTGTGTGTGTGTGTGTGTGTGTCTGTCTGTGTGTCTGTCTGTGTGTGTGTGTGTGTATATGTGTGTGTGTGTGTGTGTGTGTGTGTGTGTGTGTGTGTGTGTGTGTGTGTGTGTGTGTGTGTGTGTGTGTGTGTGTGTGTGTGTGTGTGTGTGTGTGTGTGTGTGTGTGTGTGTGGGGAGTGTGTGTGTGTGTGTGTGTGTGTGTGTGTGTGTGTGTGTGTGTGTCTGGGTGTGTGTCTGTGTGTCTCTGTGTGTGTGTGTGTGTGTGTGTGTGTGTGTGTTCACACACACACACACACACACACACACACACGTTGGACTGATTATTAAACCAGATGGAAACTCGACTCCTGTTTGGTCTTCACATAAACAAAGATGGCCGCCGTGGAATTCTGACAAAACAAACAGAGCGAGGTCGCAGTAACTCAGCCGCCTCGAGGGAAACCTTCCAGAAACATCCAGCAGAGAAACATTCGTCTCCGACTCCAGGCTGTCAGTCAAACATGAACCCAGAAACAGAACTTCTTCACATGAAGAAGTGTCGGTGAAAGAAGAGAGTGTAACTGTAGCCACGGTGACAGATATACGATAATGATGCAATATTAGGCTACATGTTTACACAATTACGTCTATTAGTTCTCCTTCTCATGACTCGCTGACACACTGTTCCTCACTAAAACAACCATGTAAAGCCTCTGGTACCATTGTCTGCCAGCTCTGAAATGTCACACATGTTAAAGTGACAGAAATATAAATGGAGTCTGGTGAGCACACCAAACTCCATTCATATTTCTGTCACTTAAAGGGTAGTTCTTCTTATGACTCGCTGACACACTATTCCTCACAAAAACAATCATGTAAAGCCTCTGGTACCGTTGTTTAAATGTAATAACCCTGGACTCGTATTCCTCCATGTTTTTGTGTCTAACTGAGGGTTGCTGGAAGTGTCTACACTCTAAAAGTGTAACATAATAATAATTATATAATAGCAGTGTCATGATTTTAATTTGAACACATTAAAGTGACAGAAATATGAATGGAGTCTGGTGTGCACACCAAACTTTTCTTTAGCTTTTCTTTAACCTGGACTCTCTGTCTCCACGTCTGTGTCTGAGTGTCTGATGGGACAACAATCTCTGAAACTGGTCCAGGATTAAACCAGAACCAATCAGATTATTATTATAAGTGTGTGACAACATTATGGGATGGATCCCTACAGAGATAGACCTTTTAGTTAAAGAGTAAGATCCTTTTAGTTTAACATGAAACAGCCCCGAAATCACCATCACCAAACTACACCAGACTCCATGTAAATAATCAGGACTTTTAGCGTGTATAGAGCCAGCATATTTCCACCAGACTCCATGTAAATAATCAGGACTTTTAGCGTGTATAGAGCCAGCATATCTCCACCAGACTCCATGTAAATAATCAGGACTTTTAGCGTGTATAGAGCCAGCATATTTCCACCAGACTCCATGTAAATAATCAGGACTTTTAGCGTGTATAGAGCCAGCATATCTCCACCAGACTCCATGTAAATAATCAGGACTTTTAGCGTGTATAGAGCCAGCATATCTCCACATGTAAATGGCTGAATTAAGGGTTTATTTCAACCAAACCAGAGTGGTGATTGTTGGAACAGTGGAAAGATGAACCAAGACGGCTTCTGATAGTTTGATTTAGTTTCTGTCCACTTTGAATGAAGTGTGTTTTACGATGATAAAAGTCCTGATTATTTACATGGAGTCTGGTGGAAATATGCTGGCTCTATACACACTAAAAGTCCTGATTATTTACATGGAGTCTGGTGGAAATATGCTGGCTCTATACACACTAAAAGTCCTGATTATTTACATGGAGTCTGGTGGAAATATGCTGGCTCTATACACACTAAAAGTCCTGATTATTTACATGGAGTCTGGTGGAGATATGCTGGCTCTATACACGCTAAAAGTCCTGATTATTTACATGGAGTCTGGTGGAAATATGCTGGCTCTATACACACTAAAAGTCCTGATTATTTACATGGAGTCTGGTGGAGATATGCTGGCTCTATACACGCTAAAAGTCCTGATTATTTACATGGAGTCTGGTGGAGATATGCTGGCTCTATACACGCTAAAAGTCCTGATTATTTACATGGAGTCTGGTGGAGATATGCTGGCTCTATACACGCTAAAAGTCCTGATTATTTACATGGAGTCTGGTGGGTGTAGCGAAAGCAATCGTCGTTTTTGAGCAACAAAAAGCAGGACTCAAATTCCTTATATGTCAGTGTTTCCTCCTTGGTTTGTGGAAGTCTTATGTGCGCGTATTTGGCGGGGCGGGGGTTTAGGCGTCCTTTCTGAAGAAAATGTTGGTCATTAAAGCTGACTCTGATTATGATATTTAGGACAGCCATGGAGAAGTGACTTACAGAGTGAAACTGAATGAAGGACACAGTGTTTGAGAGTTTAGTTTAGGGAAGGAGGGGGGAAGGGGGGAGGGTCTGAGGTCTCAGCGGGGGAGACGGGGGAGTAGGGGGTCTGTGAGTTATGGTGGGGGAGGGTGGGTATTATGAGTCTTCCTTCTGCTGTCCTGCTGATCCTCATTCACAGAAACCTGCTGACAGGAGTGTAAATCTAATGAAACTGTCACAGATAAGAGCTGAGTGTTTCCACAGACTCTGTGTGTGTGTGTGTGTGTGTGTGTGTGTGTGTGTGTGTGTGTGTGTGTGTGTGTGTGTGTGTGTGTGTGTGTGTGTGTGTGTGTGTGTGTGTGTGTGTGTGTGTGTGTGTGTGTGTCTGTGTGTGTGCGTGTGTGCGTGTGTGCGTGTGTGTGTGTGTGTGTGTGTGTGTGTGTGTGTGTGTGTGTGTGTGTGTGTGTGTGTGTGTGCGTGTGTGCGTGTGTGTGTCTGTGTGTGTGTCTGTGTGTCTGTATGTGTCTGTGTGTCTGTGTGTGTGTGTGTGTGTGTGTGTGTGTGTGTGTGTGTGTGTGTGTGTGTGTGTGTGTGTGTGTGTGTGTGTGTGTGTGTGTGTGTGTGTGTGTCTGTGTGTGTGTGTGTGTGTGTGTGTGTCTGTGCGTGTGTGCGTGTGTGTGTGTGTGTGTGTGTGTGTGTGCGTGTGTGTGTGTGTGTGTGTGTGTCTGTGTGTCTGTATGTGTCTGTGTGTGTGTGTGTGTGTGTGTGTCTGTGTGTGTGTGTGTGTGTGTGTGCTGTGTGTGTGTGTGTGTGTGCGTGTGTGTGTGTGTGTGTCTGTGTGTGTGTGTGTGTGTGTGTGTGCGTGTGTGTGTGTGTGTCTGTGCGTGTGTGTGTGTGTGTGTGTGTGTGTGTGTGTGTGTGTGTGTGTGCGTGTGTGTGCGTGTGTGTGTGTCGTCCACAGAAACTCTCACTTCCTCTTTTTCCCCCGTTTCCTGATCCGAGCTGAAAGAATCCGTTTGTGAGAAACGTTTTAAAGCTGTGTTCAACATCCTGCCGAGCGACTGACAGTCTGTAATAAAAACACAGAAATACATGAACATATATAACTGAAGCACATTTACAGACAGCCCTGCTCCTACTTCTCACCATTGTTCTTTCTCCAAAGTATTTTCTGTATTTTCAACTTCTAAATCCATTCATGTCACTTATATGTTATATATATTATATTATCATATCACACCAAAAACAGAAAGAGAGGTTTCTGCGTCCTCCAAGAGACGCTGTACTCCGTTACAGGTAGATTGAGACTAGAGTTTAGATTCTCTGCCGGAGCCTTTATCCATTACCTTATTAGCCTAATTGGGTGGGGAGAAAGCCATGCCATAATCAGAAATATTATAAATATATATATAGGCTATATAAAAGTAACAAATGTGTACAAAAGTTAGGCTGCAGTTACAAAATGCAACACGTGTCATGCGCGGAGTCTCCTTCTCTCGCATGCATCACACCAGGCCTGCTGGGCTGTATGGTGGAGCATCACACCGGGCCTGCTGCTGGGCTGTATGGTGGAGCATCACACCAGGCCTGATGGGCTATATGGTGTAGCATCACACCGGGCCTGCTGCTGGGCTGTATGGTGGAGCATCACACCGGGCCTGCTGGGCTGTATGGTGGAGCATCACACCAGGCCTGCTGGGCTGTATGGTGGAGCATCACACCAGGCCTGCTGCTGGGCTGTATGGTGGAGCATCACACCAGGCCTGCTGCTGGGCTGTATGGTGGAGCATCACACTAGGCCTGCTGGGCTGTATGGTGGAGCATCACACCGGGCCTGCTGGGCTGTATGGTGGAGCATCACACCGGGCCTGTGGGCTGTATGGTGGAGCATCACACCGGGCCTGCTGTGGGCTGTATGGTGGAGCATCACACCGGGCCTGCTGTGCTGTATGGTGGAGCATCACACCGGGCCTGCTGTGGGCTGTACTGTGGAGCATCACACCGGGCCTGCTGTGGGCTGTATGGTGGAGCATCACACCGGGCCTGCTGTGGGCTGTATGGTGGAGCATCACACCGGGCCTGCTGGGCTGTATGGTGGAGCATCACACCGGGCCTGCTGTGGGCTGTACTGTGGAGCATCACACCGGGCCTGCTGTGGGCTGTATTGTGTATCTTAAGTGCAACATGGAGCTTGAAGATGTAAAGAAAACTTAACTTTGAAGTAAACTGGGCTACATCGTGTCCCCCCCCTGCAGCACTGTTGTCGGCCAGTGCGTCAGCATGCAGACCGTGGTGAAGGACGGTATTAATTAGGTGATGGAGACCAGAAAGTGTCCTATATGGTTCCAGGGCTTTGAGTATGTTGATATCTTGATCTGTTCCCCTCACTAGTCAGCTGAGGGAGCAGCTATAGGGTCGACGCTGAAGAAACACGACGTTTCTTCATTCGGGTCCATTTGCGATCCGTTCCGTTCTGAATAAACTAACAGCAGTTTACGTGCTTCGTCCTTGTTGCATTATTCATTAAGATCATTCTGAACAGATTTCTGGAGTTCAAACAACTCTGAATTGTAGTTAGTTAACGTCAGTTATAACGGACACGTATCAAAACATTGTCAGGTTTAAATCGGGCTCGGGCTCATAATTCCAGTTAATGTGTCGGGCCGGGCTCGGACGCAACGTGCACGGGCTCGGGTAGGGTCGGGCTTGATTTTTTGGGCCCGATCTAAGCTCTAATTGAGACCCTCTCAGGTAGATAGAGACCCTCTCAGGTAGATTGAGACCCTTCCAGATAGATAGAGACCCTCTCAGGTAGATAGAGACCCTCTCAGGTAGATTGAGACCCTCTCAGATAGATAGAGACCCTCTCAGGTAGATAGAGACCCTCTCAGGTAGATTGAGACCCTTCCAGATAGATAGAGACCCTCTCAGGTAGATTGAGACCCTCTCAGGTAGATTGAGACCCTTCCAGATAGATAGAGACCCTCTCAGATAGATAGAGACCCTCTGAGGTAGATTGAGACCCTCTCAGGTAGATTGAGACCCTTCCAGATAGATAGAGACCCTCTCAGATAGATAGAGACCCTCTCAGGTAGATTGAGACCCTCTCAGGTAGATTGAGACCCTCCCAGGTAGATTGAGACCCTCTCAGGTAGATAGAGACCCTTCCAGATAGATAGAGACCCTCTCATATAGATAGAGACCCTCTCAGGTAGATTGAG
>NC_135864.1:235000-240000 GCF_031162955.1 Sander vitreus
CACAATAACACACAATAGCACACAATAACACACAATAACACACAGTAACACACAATAACACACAGTAACACACAGTTCACTGAATGTGACACACAATAACACACAATAGCACACAATAACACACAGTAACACACAATAACACACAATAACACACAATAACACACAGTAACACACAGTTCACTGAATGTAACACACAATAACACACAGTAACACACAGTAACACACAGTAACACACAGTAACACACAATAACACACAGTAACACACAGTAACACACAATAACACACAATAACACACAGTAACTGAATGTGACACACCAGCATTACAGCCTACATTCAGTTCTCATTCAGTGAAAGTAGTGAACTGAACGTGACAGGAAGTGACAGGAAGTGATCAGCTATCTAACTGGTGGAGAGCGTTGCAGCCATCCATGGTTTTTGAAAATGGGTCAGATTAGACCCGAGCACAAGTGGAGGGTCAGTGTCCCCGTCAGGAGTTTCTCTGTATGCTGATGATCTCTTCTTCTCTTCCTCAGATTGTGACGGTGAACTGCGCTCGTCTGATCAAACCCGACCAACACGCCACTAACGGCATCGTGCACGTTGTCGACCGCGTCATCACCGCCATCTCCAACAACGTGCACACGCTGCTCGACGTCGACGACGACCTGGAGACGCTGCGAGTGAGTCTGTCAATCGCCATGTTCAAGGCAAACGTTTTGGGGACAAAAGCTGAAATATTTTAAGGAAAAAAGTCGGAGTTTTTGAGAAAAAAAGTTGGAATATTTTGAGAAAATATGTCGGAATATTTTAAGGAAAAAAAGTCGGAATATTTTGAGAAAAAAAGTCGGAATATTTTAAAGAAAAAAGTTGGAATATTTTAAGGAAAAAAAGTCGGAATATTTTGAGAAAAAAAGTTGGAATATTTTAAAGAAAAAAAGTTGGAATATTTTGAGAGAAAAAGTCGGAATATTTTGAGAAAAAAAGTCGGAATATTTTAAAGAAAAAAAGTTGGAATATTTTAAGTCGGAATATTTTGAGAAAAAATTTGGAATATTTAAAAAAAGAAAGTCAGAATATTTTGAGAAAAAAAAGTCGGAATATTTTGAGAGAAAAAGTCGGAATCTTTTAAAGAAAAAAAGTTGGAATATTTTGAGTAAAAAAGTCAGAACATTTAAAAAAAAATAAGTCGGAATATTTTAAAGAAAAAAAGTCGGAATATTTTAAAGAAAAAAAGTCGGAATATTTTAAGTCGGAATATTTTGAGAAAAAATGTTGGAATATTTAAAAAAAGTCTGAATATTTTAAAGAAAAAAAGTCGGAATATTTTGAGAAAAAAAGTCGGAATATTTTGAGAGAAAAAGTCGGAATATTTTGAGAGAAAAAGTCGGAATATTTTGAGAGAAAAAGTCGGAATATTTTGAGAGAAAAAGTCGGAATATTTTAAAGAAAAAAAGTTGGAATATTTTAAAGAAAAAAAGTTGGAATATTTTGAGAGAAAAAGTCGGAATATTTTCAGAGAAAAAGTCGGAATATTTTAAGGAAAAAAGTCGGAATATTTTAAGGAAAAAAGTCGGAATATTTGGAGAAAAAAAGTCGGAACATTTTAAAACAAAAAGTCAGAATATTTTGAGAAAAAAAGTTGGAATATTTTGAGAAAAAAAGTCGGAATATTTTGAGAGAAAAAGTCGGAATATTTTAAAGAAAAAAAGTTGGAATATTTTGAGTAAAAAAGTCGGAATATTTTAAAAGAAAAAAGTTGGAATATTTTAAGGAAAAAAGTCGGAATATTTTGAGAGAAAAAAGTCGGAATATTTTGAGTAAAAAAAGTTGGAATATTTTGAGAGAAAAAAAAGTCGGAATATTTTGAGAAAAAAAAGTCGGAACATTTTAAAACAAAAAGTCAGAATATTTTGAGAAAAAAAAGTCGGAATATTTTGAGAAAAAAAGTCGGAATATTTTGAGAGAAAAAGTCGGAATATTTAAAAAAAAAAAAGTTGGAATATTTTGAGTAAAAAAGTCAGAATATTTTAAAGAAAAAAAGTCGGAATATTTTAAAGAAAAAAAGTTGGAATATTTTCAGAGAAAAAGTCGGAATATTTTAAGGAAAAAAGTCTGAATATTTTAAGTCTGAATATTTTGAGAAAAAATTTGGAATATTTAAAAAAAGAAAGTCAGAATATTTTGAGAAAAAAAGTCGGAATATTTTGAGAGAAAAAGTCGGAATATTTTAAGGAAAAAAGTCTGAATATTTTGAGGAAAAAAAGTCGGAACATTTTTTTAAAAAAAGTCGGAATATTTTGAGAAAAAAATTTGGAATATTTCAAAAGAAAAAGTCGGAATATTTAAAAAAAAATAAGTCGGAATATTTTAAAGAAAAAAAGTCGGAATATTTTGAGTAAAAAAGTCGGAATATTTTGAGAGAAAAAGTCGGAATATTTTAAAGGAAAAAAGTCGGAATATTTTGAGAAAAAAAGTCGGAATATTTTTAGTCTATCTCTGTCCCTGGCTTCCTGTTCTCTGTCTCTGTCCCTGACTTCCTGTTCTCTGTGTCTATCTCTGTCCCTGGCTTCCTGTTCTCTGTCTCTGTCCCTGACTTCCTGTTCTCTGTGTTGCAGACGGCGATAGCGGCTGCTGGTCTGACCACCATTTTGGAGGAGGAGGGTCAGTACACCATCTTCGCTCCGACCAACGAGGCTTTTGAGAAGATTCCTCCGGAGACCCTGAACAGGATCCTGGGAGACCCCGTAGCTCTCAGAGGTGATTGATCATTTCTTTTTTAGTCTTGTGTTGCCATGTTACACATAACACATACAAACTACGGGTGGTATGGTTCATGAAAAAACATCCCAACCGTTCGGTTGGCTAGTCTCTGTTTGGAGCGTGTGTGTGTCTCACGGTCCGTCGGTCCACTGTTAACGTGCACTAACCTCTTCCTGCCGTAGTGCCCACTGATGATGAAGACTAGAGATGTCAGGTGGGAGAGATGAGGAAGACTAGAGACGTCAGGTGGGAGAGATGATGAAGACTGTAGAGATGTCAGGTGGGAGAGATGATGAAGACTGTAGAGATGTCAGGTGGGAGAGATGATGAAGACTGTAGAGATGTCAGGTGGGAGAGATGATGAAGACTAGAGACGTCAGGTGGGAGAGATGAGGAAGACTGTAGAGACGTCAGGTGGGAGAGATGATGAAGACTGTAGAGATGTCAGGTGGGAGAGATGATGAAGACTAGAGACGTCAGGTGGGAGAGATGAGGAAGACTGTAGAGACGTCAGGTGGGAGAGATGATGAAGACTAGAGACGTCAGGTGGGAGAGATGAGGAAGACTGTAGAGATGTCAGGTGGGAGAGATGAGGAAGACTGTAGAGATGTCAGGTGGGAGAGATGAGGAAGACTGTAGAGATGTCAGGTGGGAGAGATGATGAAGACTAGAGACGTCAGGTGGGAGAGATGAGGAAGACTAGAGATGTCAGGTGGGAGAGATGAGGAAGACTGTAGAGATGTCATGTGGGAGAGATGATGAAGACTAGAGACGTCAGGTGGGAGAGATGAGGAAGACTGTAGAGACGTCAGGAGGGAGAGATGAGGAAGACTAGAGATGTCAGGTGGGAGAGATGAGGAAGACTAGAGATGTCAGGTGGGAGAGATGAGGAAGACTAGAGATGTCAGGTGGGAGAGATGAGGAAGACTGTAGAGATGTCAGGTGGGAGAGATGAGGAAGACTAGAGATGTCAGGTGGGAGAGATGAGGAAGACTGTAGAGATGTCAGGTGGGAGAGATGAGGAAGACTAGAGACGTCAGGTGGGAGAGATGAGGAAGACTGTAGAGATGTCAGGTGGGAGAGATGAGGAAGACTAGAGATGTCAGGTGGGAGAGATTGACATTGTCAGTCCGACAGTTAAGATCTCGTCTCAGACTAACGACACATGGAGGTGTGTTTGTGTGAAAGCTTTTCTGAAGCAGCTGGAGGAAGACCTTCAGAAATGTCACCAGATGAGGTCATCAGATCACACGGGGGACAAGCTCACGTTAATCAGCTGTTTCATTTAAAATGTTCAACGTGTTAACCTCTCCTGACCGTGGTCAGAACACCAGCGGAGACTGGTTACCTCCAGGGCCCACGTTATAGCATGAATAACGTGGGGGTTCAAATCCCGTTTCTGGTGAGCAGATGAATGAACTTGGCTTTCAGTCTGGAGTTTATCTCAGTCACCTCACACACACACACACACACACACACACACACACACACACACACACACACACACACACACTGTGTACAAAACACAACCTTATTCACCAACTCTGCTCTGGTCGCAGCTACACGTCTGCTTCCTCTTTCTCTATCTCTCTTCTGCCCACTTTACACACCAAATGACAGCAACATGCATTCAATATGCTGAAGTATATTTCTGGAGTTTTAAAGATTAAAAGAAAAAATAACAACAAGAACCGTACAGAACCAAAAACCGTGACCCTAAAACCGTGATACGAACCCAACCGTAGGTTTTGTGAACCGTGCCACCCCTAATACAAGCCATGTGTCCCCAGACCTGCTGAACTACCACATCCTGAAGCACATGCAGTGTGCCGAGTCCATCGTGGCGGGCACGCCGATGGAGACGCTGCAGGGCACCGTGCTGGAGGTCGGCTGTGACGGAGAACACATGACGCTGAACGGGAAGGCCATCGTCACCAAGAAGGACCAGCTGGGAACCAACGGAGTCGTCCATTACATCAACGAGCTGCTCATCCCAGACTCAGGTACTAATACTACATCAACGAGCTGCTCATCCCAGACTCAGGTACTAATACTACATCAACGAGCTGCTCATCCCAGACTCAGGTACTAATACTACATCAACGAGCTGCTCATCCCAGACTCAGGTACTAATACTACATCAACGAGCTGCTCATCCCAGACTCAGGTACTAATACTACATCAACGAGCTGCTCATCCCAGACTCAGGTACTAATACTACATCAACGAGCTGCTCATCC
>NC_135864.1:245000-247500 GCF_031162955.1 Sander vitreus
GTGTGTGTGTGTGTGTGTGTGTGTGTGTGTGTGCCTGTGTCTGTGTGTGTGTATGTGTGCCTGTGTGTGTGTGTGTGTGTGTGTGTGTATATGTGTGTGTCTGTGTGTGTGTGTGTGTGTGTGTGTGTGTATATATGTGTGTGTGTGTGTGTGTGTGTGTATATGTGTGTGTGTGTGTGTGTGTGTGTGTGTGTGTGTGTGTGTGTGTGTGTGTGTGTGTGTGTGTGTGTGTGTGTGTGTGTGTGTGTGTGTGTGTGTGTGTGTGTGTGTGTGTGTGTGTGTGTGTGTGGTGATGATGTCATCCTGAGTGGATCACAGAGACCTCCAGAAGGAATAAATAAATAAATGGTTGCCACGTAGGACCCTCAGAGGGGCTCAATCTCCAATGCATGAGCCAATTAACATAACTAAAATTACACACAATAGAAAATCAACAAAAGAAATACCAAAGGTGGAATAATATTAGGAGTTCATGGGTTGTTAACAAAGACCTTCCATAGCTTCACATTACACAGACAGACTACGTTTACAACAAATACAACGGCTTTTACCTTCATTTATTCTAACGCTGACCATCCACTAGAGCAGTGTTTCTCAAAGGGGGGTACGTGTCCCCCTAGGGGTACTCTGGAGGACTGCAGGTCAGATACAAGGCTGTAGTTACTGCTACTGTCTTTTAACACCGTTTTTTGTCACTGTTTTTGAAGTTTGTCACCTTCTTTTGAAGGTTTTGTCGTTTGTTGCGACCTATTCTTACCTTAACTTAGTCTTTTTCCAAGGTTTTTGTCTCCTTGTTCCATCAGCATCTAAATGTTGTCCAGGTCCAAGGCTGTTGTTTAGTAAATCTTTCACTGACATCACTGTATTCTTCCTCTTTATAGAGACTCTTTATTTCTACCAAAACTGATTTGCGCTGGTTAGGGGGTACATGGCTTAAAAACACTGTTCACAGGGGGAACATTATTGAAAAAAGCTAGAGATCCAGTGCTCTAGAGGACTCTGAGAGTCTAACGTTAAGGACTAGATGACGTTAAACTAACCGGGCTCGTACTAAAGGCCTAGCCCGTAACAAACCGCTCCCTCGGCCTCCTGTTCCCTCCTGTGTTGTGTTCAGCGTGAGTGTGGAGCTGACCGGCCTGGGTGAGTGAGCAATGCTTTCCTACATCTGGAGGAGTTAGCGTGCTGTCACTGACTCACCTCCGACTCTGCATAGTCTGTGTTTTGTGAGACGATGGTTGCCTCGGGGACCGCTCCATCGGCGTCCTCACTGGGCCAGCCCCGCTACCTCCTTTGTTGTAGCTGTTCACATTTTAAAGTGTTCATATCATTCTCATTTTCAGGTTCATAATTGGATTTAAAGGTTGTACCAGAATATGTTTAATTCAATTCAATTCAATTCAATTATTATTTATAGTATCAAATAATAACAGGAGTTATCTCAGGACACTTGACAGATAGAGGAGGTCTAGACCACACTCTATCATTTACAAAGTCCCAACAATTCCAGTAATTCCCCCAAGAGCAAGCATTCAGTGGGACAGTGGTGAGGATAAGCTCCCTTTAGGAAGAAACCTGGACAGACCCAGACTCTTGGTAGGAGGTGTCTGACGGTGCTGGTTGGGGGCGGGGGGGTGATGAACAGTGGCAATGATAGTCACAATAAAGATAATGGAACAGTGACTAGAAATAGTAGTTGTAGTAGTTCATGGCACTGCAAAGCACGGCAGGACGTAGCAGCACGTTATGTGGTTTAATTATCAGAAAACACCATATTTTTGTTGTACTGCACATTGCTGCAGCTCCTCTTTTCACCCTGTGTGTTGAGCTCTCTGTTTTAGCTACAGAGTGAGACCTCTCACTGCTGTAACATCTTTGTTGGGAGTCGCACATGCTCAGTAGCTAGGTAAGGACTACTAGCCAGTCAGAAGCAGAGTATGAGGGCCCTGACAGTACCTAGGTAAGGACTACTAGCCAGTCAGAAGCAGAGTATGAGGGCGTGTCCTGACAGTAGCTAGGTAAGGACTACTAGCCAGTCAGAAGCAGAGTATGAGGGCCCTGACAGTAGCTAGGTAAGGACTACTAGCCAGTCAGAAGCAGAGTATGAGGGCGTGTCCTGACAGTACCTAGGTAAGGACTACTAGCCAGTCAGAAGCAGAGTATGAGGGCGTGCCCTGACAGTACCTAGGTAAGGACTACTAGCCAGTCAGAAGCAGAGTATGAGGGCGTGTCCTGACAGTAGCTAGGTAAGGACTACTAGCCAGTCAGAAGCAGAGTATGAGGGCGTGTCCTGACAGTAGCTAGGTAAGGACTACTAGCCAGTCAGAAGCAGAGTATGAGGGCGTGCCCTGACAGTACCTAGGTAAGGACTACTAGCCAGTCAGAAGCAGAGTATGAGGGCGTGCCCTGACAGTAGCTAGGTAAGGACTACTAGCCAGTCAGAAGCAGAGTATGAGGGCGTGTCCCTGACAGTACCTAGGTAAGGACTACTAGCCAGTCAGAA
>NC_135864.1:255000-312991 GCF_031162955.1 Sander vitreus
GACTCTAATATGTCAACAAAATGAGACTGCTGTGTGTTGCTCTGTGACTGCTGCGTGTTGCTCTGTGACTGCTGCCTGTTGCTCTGTGACTGCTGCCTGTTGCTCTGTGACTGCTGCCTGTTGCTCTGTGACTGCTGTGTGTTGCTCTGTGACTGCTGCATGCTGCTCTGTGACTGCTGCGTGTTGTTCTGTAACTGCTGCGTGTTGCTCTGTGACTACAGCGTGTTGCTCTGTGACTGCTGCCTGTTGTTCTGAGACTGCTATGTGTTGCTCTGTGACTGCTGCATGCTGCTCTGTGACTGCTGCGTGTTGCTCTGTGACTACAACGTGTTGCTCTGTGACTGCTGCCTGTTGCTCTGTGACTGCTGCGTGTTGCTCTGTGACTACAGCGTGTTGCTCTGTGACTGCTGCCTGTTGCTCTGTGACTACAGCGTGTTGCTCTGTGACTGCTGCATGCTGCTCTGTGACTGCTGCGTGTTGCTCTGTGACTACAACGTGTTGCTCTGTGACTGCTGCCTGTTGTTGCTCTGTGACTGCTGCATGCTGCTCTGTGACTGCTGCGTGTTGCTCTGTGACTACAATGTGTTGCTCTGTGACTGCTGCCTGTTGTTGGATATTTGCTAACCAGAAGTTTTGGTTTGCAGCTCCGAAGGTGGAGAGAGAGCAGGCGGACGGACCAGCAGCGCCTCTCAGATCAGCTGCTTCCTCCAGAGTGAGAACACACACAATCACTGAATAATCATATGAAAAGAAAGGGTTAGTTCATAATGGAGGATCATACTTATGCTGAGCCACAGGAAAAGGAATCCTTGTCACCAAAAAGCGAAAATTGGAAGACATGTTGCCATAGCTTCTTGGTACATAACGCCTACCGTACATTTGAAAAAGCGTGGCGCTAGAGAGCAATATTCATTTGAAGGCAAAATACAATTTAACCGCTAGATGGGAGAAATTCCTACACAGTGGACCTTTAAGCTTTTTTGTGTTTACTTTTTATTGCTTTTTTTGACTTTACATAAAAATGACGACAACTGGTATTTGAAGGGTCTTTTGGTGTATTTCTGTCATTAATAATCTTTATTTTCTGTCTTACAGGCGGACTCTAAGAGCTTCAGGGACGGTGAGTTTCTGGTTTCTGAAACATTTCTCAAACACGACGACTTTGAGCCTCTTCAGGACCCGTAGACTCAAACTGTGGTTTCTCTTTCAGACGATCTGTTCCAGAAAGTGGTCCGCAGCCGCTCCAGCAAGACCATGTTGCAGTAAAACTCTGCCGAATGTCCGAGGAACCGGAGAGAAACGGGAACAAATAAGAGCCGTTAATAATTACACGGAGGGGGGGGGGATGTAACTAAGTACATTTACTCCAGTACTGTATTTCTGTCCAAATGTTGAGGTACTTGTATTTTACTAGAGTCTTTTCTTTCCATACCACTTTCTACTTCTACTCCGCTACATTTCAGAGAGAAATATTGTACTTTTTACTCCACACACACACACACACACAAACACATACACAAACACACACACACACACACACACACACACACACACACACACACACATACACACTCAAACACACACACACACACACACACATACACACTCAAACACACACACACACACACACACAGACACACACACACACACACACACACACACACATACACACACACACACACACACACAGACACACACACAGACACACACACACACACACACACACACAGACACACACACACAGACACAACATTATTACATTATAGTATTATTACAGTGTGGTATGAGTACTTTTACTGTAGTAATCTGAATATTTCTTGTGCATGTGTAAAAAGGTTTTGTAGTTTTATTTTGCGAACAGGCAGAAAGGAAATGTTTGTGTCTGTCTCTCAGACTTTTACAGAAATATTCGTCCACACATTCATGAAGTAATTCTCCGTCTTCAGAAGGTTTTTCCAAGCTGAACTATTAGCGTCTCTTATTTGATCCTGTAGAAGCAGGAGGAAGAATCCCCTCCAGTCCTCTCACTGTCTCTGGACTCACACAGGAAACGGAAACATGAACTCTGTCGCTCACAGAAGACGTCACTCTAACAAATCAATCTGTAAAATAACAGCTCATGACCTGGACTTTGTCCCTTAATGATGTGTAGCTCCAGTTAAAACAGAACATTTTCTGTTATAGGTCCATATATAAAACTCTCTCAGTTAGTCAACTAAACTTCCCACAAGTTAACCTTTTGAACAAGCAACAAAAACGCCCGTAAAAAAGCTACAAAAGGGTTTAAAAAATACACAAAAACTTTACAAAAAAACGCCCAAAAATGTCTTAAAAAGAGACAACATGGACGTCTTTAACTTACAAAAAAAAGCAACAAAAACATCTGAAAAAGTGTCACAAAAGGTAAAAAAGTGTGGTTGGAGCCTAAATGATGCAATTTAGATTCTGTTAAGTTATACACACTTACAACTCATGTAGGGATGCACCGAATCCAGATTTTTGGGGTTGGGCTGAATCCTGAACCCCCTGGTTGAGGTTCTGCTGAATCCTGAACCCCCTGGTTGAGATTCTGCTGAGTCCTCGTCCCGTCCTCAGTCCATGAACACAGTCAACACATTAATGAAGTAAACAGTGACTGTCCTTCCTTTGCCGTACCTGAAGTTGCTGCATTCTGGCTGCTGTCTGTAGATTCCTTCATGCTCAGCTCGTATTCTTCCAGATGTTTCATACCAGATGTTGTAACAGCGGTGATGTTGTGTATTGTTTAGGGTCCTCGCCACCACCAGACTAATCAGCATTGCAGATTGAACATGTAGCTGGACTTGAATGGCCTTCTTTTGACTGAAAGTACTGCCAAACAACACTTTTTCTGCTCACCAGTTCCATTTCCACTTCCTCTCAGCCTGCTGCATTGAAGCTCCACCTACGTAAACACCTTCCTGTAATCAACGGCGCCGTCATCACGTCGACCAGCGTAGCGCGGAGTGACAGCGTAGGGTTCGGTGGATACAAATTCTTAGGTTCGACAGAAACCAAACCCCGTCAAAAAGCCCAATATTCAGCCGAATATGAATCCTGGATTCAGTGCATCCCTAAATTATACAGACTTCCAACTGTTAATACGGATATTTCTTAGAGTGTAGGATGCTGTGTGGCGTTAATAAAGTCAACATCCGACCAAAGGTCTTCACATAGTCCAAAACATCTGTCATAAAAGACACAGATATAAATATATACACAATAAACCTCATTTACATGAAGTTATACCTAATGTTTGAGTTACAAAACAGATGAAATTATGAATTATTTTGGCTTAAAGTTCAGATTAGAGGAACGCATGTTGATGAATAATCACAGATGGGTTTCGGTCAGTCATTTCATTTTTTTAAACATTTTTACATGATCACGTTACGTAACTCGTGTGTGTGGCGTTAGTTAAGTATGTAAGGCTACGTTCAGACTGCAGGCAAAAGTGGCTCAAATCTGAAGAAAACATTTTTCTTCAGAAAGTGACCAGGTCAGACTTCTTCAGAAGTAGTGTGAACACTCAAATCAGATTTAGACCACTTCATATGTGGTCCTGAATCAGACCCAGGTCTGATTCTTTTCAATGTGGCCGCAGTGTGAACGACCAAGGTGGATTTGATGCGACTTTTACGTCAATCTACATCGACATTTGTCACAATTAGTGCCAGAAGAACAGTCTGGTTTTGTAGTTCTAGGTCGGTGGAGATCCGATTAGACCAACGTGGCGGCTGGTCATCAGTGGAGTCAGTGATAGCACACAGCAACACAGCGGTCTCTCCCATCTCATGCTGTAGGAACAACAAGTTAGCCCTAGACACAGAAAGTCAAATTAAAAACTTGACTAGGCCTACAAAATGGAGAACACTGATGGAGCAAGTCAACGGAGGAATGAGCTCTTAGACCTAATTAGTGTATGCTCATTAATGTTACGGCTGCCATTACACAAACATTTAGAAATAAAAGTGAAAATGCTGACTTCCTCCATAACCTCCCTTTTAGTGCAGCAGCGTGCTGCGTCTGATGTCATTGGTATTGGTCTTTTGATAATGCTTGTCAGTTCAAAACCGCAAACAGTTCACACTGGAATCTGATATAGGCAACATTTTAAAAGGTCATGTGAAAAATCTGAAATAAGCCTTAGGACTTGTGGTGTGAACGTAGCTTAAGTTACGCAACTAACATACATTAAAATAAGCTTACGTTGACTTTTGGTTTCACACTTTATCGTGCGTTGTTTGTCGCAGGTACGAGTACAAAGAGCCGGATTAACTTTCTGTTTGAAAACACAAACCAAAGCTTCTCTGAGGGTTGTTGAAAAGCATTCTGGGAAATGTAGGAAACCACTGAGAGACGCAGACGTGTGAGAGGGTCGGAGGGGATTCTTTGTTTGGGGAGAGAAGAAGAACTGTTTTTTTTTATTTTCTACCGACAGCGTTTTGTTTTCTTTGTACTGTACCTAGTTTTGATTAAATGTCCAAAGTTTGAACTCTGACATGTAAAACCTTTGTAAAGCGTTGTTGTTGTCGTTGTTGTTGTTGTCGTCGTCCTGCAGCATGTCGGAAGCGGTCTGATGGATTTAAATCTTTGTGTGTTTTTGTAAAATAAAAATGAAAAAGGAGATGAAAACACAACACAAGATTTGTATTTATTTTAAAGGAATCACTAGAACAAGTACACTTATTTACATGAACATATTAGACATTATATGAAACAATGAATACAGAAAAAACATATATATATATCCATCCATCCATCTTCATCCACTTATCCGGGGTCGGGTCGCGGGGGTAGCAGCTCCAGCAGGGGACCCCAAACTTCCCTTTCCCGGGCCACATTAACCAGCTCCGACTGGGGGATCCCGAGGCGTTCCCAGGCCAGGTTAGAGATATAATCCCTCCACCTAGTCCTGGGTCTCCCCCGAGGCCTCCTCCCAGCTGGACGTGCCTGGAACACCTCCCTAGGGAGGCGCCCAGGGGGCATCCTTACCAGATGCCCGAACCACCTCAACTGGCTCCTTTCGACGCAAAGGAGCAGCGGCTCTACTCCGAGCTCCTCACGGATAACTGAGCTTCTCACCCTATCTCTAAGGGAGACGCCAGCTACCCTCCTGAGGAAACCCAT
The DNA here is from genome assembly GCF_031162955.1 of Sander vitreus. Lineage (NCBI taxonomy): Eukaryota > Metazoa > Chordata > Actinopteri > Perciformes > Percidae > Sander > Sander vitreus. Next base: position 260,149 of record NC_135864.1, read on the forward strand.
TTCGGCCGCTTGTACCCTGGATCTTGTTCTTTCGGTCATGACCCAGCCTTCATGACCATAGGTGAGGGTAGGAACAAAAACTGACCGATAGATTGAGCGCTTTGCCTTCTGGCTCAGCTCTCTTTTCGTCACAACGGTGCGATAAATTGAACACACTCACACACAGACACACAGGTAAAATGATTTATAATAAAACTCTTAGGTGACAGTAATGTTAAAAAGTGAATTCCCAATATGTTAAACTATTAAACCAATGTCCCCTAACAGAGCAGCCCCCCCCCCCCCATGGAAACATGAAGAGCTGATGTGTTTGTCACCACTTGGTATCTTCCTCTAACATTGTCCATCACTGACGTCGTCTTGTCCCCAAAAGCTCTGCTCCATGTTTCTTGCTCATATCTAGAGTCCTGTTTGAGCCACTGGATATCCAGATTATCAGCTGCTCCCTCACATGGCAGGTCCACTGGTCCTCCAAGTCTCTCTCTGATAAGTCTCCTATATATTGAAGTAATGCAAACAGTAATAGTGATGTTGTTCTCATGCGTCACGTTGCCCTCAGTCCAACACTCCTCTCGGTACGGGCCGGAGTCTGAATGGGTCAGGTTGAGGATGGTGTAAGAAGGGGGATTCACCGAGCTGACAAGTTGTTGTTTCAAGTGTTCAGATACTGAGGAGTTGATGGACCAGAGGTCAGAGGAGTTCCATGAGAGACGTAACCAGATGTTTGGACAGCTGCGTTCAGGAGAGAAAGAATGACGGTCAAACTGTTACAAACTGGTTCATTTCAAGCAAGCTGAGACCTTTATTTTGAAAAACAATATTCATAAAATATATATAATATATATATTTTAGGGCTGTTGGAACGAATACCGAAATTTGAATATAATTCAAATAGTAAAACAATCAATACTATTCGAATGCTGAAATTACTATTAGAATGTGACTTTTTTTTATAAATATACATTATATATAGTAAACGTTAGCTAATCTTCCTCTTCTCGCCTTGGCCTACCCGCATGTGTGATTCATGTCATGTCGTATGAACAATAACTTAGCGGGATTGAGAATCCTTTGCGTTGAAAGGAGCCAGTTGAGGTGGTTCGGGCATCTGGTAAGGATGCCCCCTGGGCGCCTCCCTAGGGAGGTATTCCAGGCACGTCCAGCTGGGAGGAGGCCTCGGGGGAGACCCAGGACTAGGTGGAGGGACGTCCAGCTGGGAGGAGGCCTCAGGGAAGACCCAGGACTAGGTGGAGGGACGTCCAGCTGGGAGGAGGCCTCGGGGAGACCCAGGACTAGGTGGAGGGACGTCCCAGCTGGGAGGAGGCCTCGGGGGAGACCCAGGACTAGGTGGAGGGACGTCCAGCTGGGAGGAGGCCTCAGGGAAGACCCAGGACTAGGTGGAGGGATTATATCTCTAACCTGGCCTGGGAACGCCTCGGGATCCCCCAGTTGGAGCTGGTTAATGTGGCCCGGGAAAGGGAAGTTTGGGGTCCCCTGCTGGAGCTGCTACCCCCGCGACCCGACCCCGGATAAGCGGATGAAGATGGATGGATGGATGGATGGATGGAGAAACACAAGGCATCGCGAGGTCTAAGCTAACGTTACATACCAAGTAACGTTAGTACAACATTATGGAGCTAACGTTACGTACCGAGTAACGTTAGTACACGGGGGAGTGACAGGCTGCGGCTGGAAATCGTAAGAAGGACGGGAAATAGTTTTAACATGACTTTAAAATCAACTTCCACCGAGCCAAAGTGCTTATGCTAACATTAGTCAGCTGGTTCTGGTTTCCTAACTGGTAGCTTCATGGAGAAAGCTAAAGTTGATGTTAACTGCCCTACAGCTGTCATTAGCTTCCACGTCATATAGTACCTTCTAACAGCTGTATTCTCAGTAACGTGACAATCTGCTGGAAACAGGTTGCTTATAAATCACTAAAATAGTAGTGACAGCACCGTTTGGCTTGGTTATTAATGCAGTTAGCATCGTTTGTTACTTACCTAGTTTATGACAAATGGTTTCGGCTGTGCTTCCTAACATGATGTCATTGTGCTAACCGAGCACCGTTAGCCTTTACAACAGAGCTGCTTCACTACGCTTGTTGATAACGTTTCATTCCACAGTTCTCTGTTGAGTTGTGTTTGTCTCTGTGAGCTCGTGGTGGAAAATGAATGTAAACAAAGTGGCGTGCAGCTCGCCTCAAGACCAGGCTGATGTTAGAGGTCCCTCTAGGGGACAGAAGGTGTAACAACAACCACGTGCTGCATATGAGCATTGACGATGCATGAGCCTGAGTAGTGTAGTACATATTAATAACAGGCTGCAATTGAGCATTAAATATTCAAATATTATTTGAATATTAAAAAAAATATCAAATGGAATTTGAATAGTATTATAGAGGAATACTGACAGCTCTAATATATATATATATATATATATATATATATATATATATATATATTTATATCTCTTTGAAGCTGCAGAAATGTGAGCATCTTTTTTAAACGTAAGTTGATCTTAAATCAATATTTTCACGCTGGCTTTTAAATCAACTGGTTTTATTTAGTCAGACTGACTCTTTGACCGTCTCTGATCAGTGAGAGACGGCAGTTTATAATATTATATTATATTATAGGTCATAATCCTCCACAGCTGCTGCTGAGAACTTTTTAATGCTGTTTGGACCTTATTGGTTCATTGTCACTTTAGTTGTGTGTAATTGCAATGTAATTGTGCTTACCATCTGTGGCCCAGTTTACATTCTGACATATAATTCTGGTTCTCTATCAGGGTGAGCTGCATGAAGCTCGACTTTACGTTATTTCCCACGGGACAGTGAACGCTGCACACATTCATCTAGCGAGAACACACGGGCTTGGACAACGAGTACGTGGCTTCACAGCGGAGGAGGACCGGGACTGTCTTTAAGATAGATATACCCCTCTGTGAACGGATGCTTCACATATGAATAGGAACGTTCATCTCTGAAAGTTGGGCAGCGTGTTGCTATGGTTACCGTGTTGAAGGACATGTTTCCTTTTTTATATATCAGCATTAATCAACAGATATATTAAACAGGGAAAATCACTTCATGTGTTCTTTGTGTCTGTATTTATTGTTTGTTTATTTTCTAGTATTGTTTAAATATGTTTAGTATGTTTTCTGCACCATCAGCAGTAAGAGATGCTGACCTGGTAATACCTTACTGAGTCCAGCAGAGGTCTCTCTAAAACCAGACAGGAACTAGAGCTCTTATTCTGAAAGGGGAAGTCAGAGAGAGAGGTCTCTCTAAAACCAGACAGGAACTAGAGCTCTTATTCTGAAAGGGGAAGTCAGAGAGAGAGGTCTCTCTAAAACCAGACAGGAACTAGAGCTCTTATTCTGAAAGGGGAAGTCAGAGAGAGAGAGAGAGAGAGAGAGAGAGAGAGAGAGAGAGAGAGAGAGAGAGAGAGAGTCCCAGTGGAGAGCTGCTGGATTTCAGAGACCAGGACCAGAACAAGAGCGGAATGGAGGAGGAGGAGCAGCAGAAGCCGGAACAGCGGAGCAACAAGGTCCCCAGAAGAGCAGCAGCAGGCTCGGCCTCTGATAGCAGCGGTGTTCAGGTCAGTGTTAGGACACAACAAGCACACTAAAGACACAAGATGGCCGACTCTCATGGAAACATGTGGCTCTGTGTGCATTAGCACACATGCTTCTCTCCGTGTAAAAAGGGGCCATAGGCGTAAAAAGAGGTTTTTAAAAGTCTCGGTGTGTTCAGCTCTCAGTCCGTTTGTAGCTTCTAACTGAATCTCTGTGGTTAGTTTAGTTTCTAGTTGATATCTGCTTTGGTTTACATTTCGGCTCCGTTTATAGGAGTCTTGTTAAGTTACTGCTGATGAAGAGCAACATTTCCTTATGTTTCCTCTTCAAAATAAAAGCATGTAACAAAATAACCAGGGGCTTTTATTGTGAAGAATATATAGGAAGTTAAACCGTTTTACTGCTTTGTGAATCAGAATCAATCAGCAGTTTTATAAATCTAAAACACAAATAAATTGTATAACAAATTGGAAACAAATATACAAAATGTATATACATACCGAACTTGAATAAATATATACACAAAAATAGAAAGAAATATACACACTAAAAGTACTGGTTATTGGTTATTGCACATGGTGTGTGTGTGTGTGTGTGTGTGTGTGTGTGTCTAAGTGTGTGTGTGTGTGTGTGTGTGTGTGTGTGTGTGTGTGTGTGTGTGTGTGTGTGTGTGTGTGTGCGCATCACTGTTCAGAATCCCGTCTTATCTTCCAAAATGCAACGCTTTTATCTAAATGAATTGTGTTGTGAAGTTGTCGTTAGCTTCACTGCTGTTAGCCACCTCCATGGAGCCACAGGGACTTGCTGTAACATTAGAGCACTCTAAAGCAGTGTTTCCCACAGATTCAGAAGCAATTTGTGACCGGGGGTGTGGGGGTGTTATCAAAAACTGAGGAGGACACACTGTTGTATACTGTCCTCCTCTCCTCCTTCAATGCCTAATCGTTGAGCGTCGTGTCTAACAGGCTACCTAACCCTAAGGCTGAATCCCATTTCTCTATTACCCTTAGCCCTTGTCCCATGAAACCGAGTGGTAAGGAGTAGGGGTGAAAACATACCCCTGTGAAATGGGACGCCACTTGGTTACATCATCATACATACTTAGGTCTGTTTGCAATACATATTTGTATACACACTGCATGGTGTGTTGTATATCTGTTTCAGTTATCACTGTTTTAAATGTCATTGATGTTCAGAAACACTTTCTTTGTTAACAAAAAGCTGTCTTTATTGCCCAATAAAGTAAACACTACAGGCAAAAACATTATATAAAAATGTTATATTACAGAACCATTATCAACTATTAGAACCATAACTTACATGTCACACACATAAAGAAGGCACTCAAATGTCTAAAACTCAAAAAAGACACACAAGACCACAAACAAAAAACTACAGCTATTCTGAAAATCCAGACCAGTCTGATGCCTGTTGGCCAGTAACCTTTCCCTCCAGACCAGTCTGATGCCTGTTGGCCAGTAACCTTTCCCTCCAGACCAGTCTGATGCCTGTTGGCCAGTAACCTTTCCCTCCAGACCAGTCTGATACCTGTTGACCAGTAACCTTTCCCTCCAGACCAGTCTGATGCCTGTTGGCCAGTAACCTTTCCCTCCAGACCGGTCTGATGCCTGTTGACCAGTAACCTTTCCCTCCAGACCAGTCTGATGCTGTTGACCAGTAACCTTTCCCTCCAGACCAGTCTGATGCCTGTTGACCAGTAACCTTTCCCTCCAGACCGGTCTGATGCTGTTGGCCAGTAACCTTTCCCTCCAGACCAGTCTGATGCTGTTGGCCAGTAACCTTTCCCTCCAGACCAGTCTGATACCTGTTGGCCAGTAACCTTTCCCTCCAGACCAGTCAGTAACCTTTCCCTCCAGACCAGTCAGTAACCTTTCCCTCCAGACCGGTCTGATGCCTGTTGGCCAGTAACCTTTCCCTCCAGACCGGTCTGATGCCTGTTGGCCAGTAACCTTTCCCAGAGAGAGAGAGAGAGAGAGAGAGAGAGAGATGCATGTTTTAAATAGTGTTAAAAAATGAATAATGAAATGCAGTGGCGGCCGGTGTTGATTGTTTACCACCATCCATTAGTCTATGTGTGGGAAACACTGCTAAAGGGTGTTTACCTTTCATTTGATGGTGGTGCTTGCTTCAGCGTTGCCGTCCTATAGAACGACATTAAACACAACAACGTGTTTGACGGCGCCGTCGTCACGCTGCTGTAACACATGAGTGCTGTACAAAAACGTAATTATAGTTCGCCTCCAACGTTTTATCACTGGGATCCCTTCAACCTTGAAAGAAACACTTTTTTCCGACGTTTTTGAAGCCTTTTTTCTGTTTGTTTTTGCTTTTTCCAACGTTTTAAATTGTTAATTTTTTCTTCTACACATTTTCAGTGCTTATTGCTACGTCCCATATTTTCTGATATAAAACATTATTGTCCAAAATGTTGAGCAGTTTGTTCAGGGTCCTTTTATCTGATATTGAAGTGATGCACTCCAGTTCAGCCAGCACCCCCGACAGAGCCAGCTCTCCTTACCAGCTGGTCCAATCGGCCAGCATCCCTCTTCTTAGTGCTTCCTCCCCAGCATACCACAGAATAGATGAGGACGCTGGGAGGAACTGGGCTCTGTCTCCTAAGCTGTGGGGGCCTCTGCTGGAGATAACTGGTATTGTCTGACCTTTTCTGTTTTGCCATTCCAAAGTGTAAAACAGCAGTTCCAGTTGCTGGTTTTCCTTGTTCATCTTTTCCAAGTTGATGTGGAACAAAAGTCTCTGCATCAATGTTAAGAGCTTCAACAGTTGTTTCCTTTTTCTTAAAGTCTGATTCCATGCCATTAGGTGGCTGAGAAGCAGCGCTCCACACACCAGATCCAGAGCTCCTTAAAACCTTTTCTTTTGCCACTGCTGCGGCTACATGGACTACATGGAAGTTGAAGTTGTTCTTTTCGTTGTCTTCACTTCTCTTCCTGTTCCTTCTTTCAGCAGACTTTGACGGGCGAGCAGAGCAGCTGTTTGAGCCTCTGCTCTGAGACGGCCAGATGAAGTGCTGGACACATTTGATGTTGAACCTTGTTTTTTGCTGCTTAGGTTTGATATAATATGTCATCCTGGTCATCATGTTGAGAAGATGGATGCTCTTGTTCCTTTTTCAGATCAATGCAGTGGCATGTTCAGACAACTGCAGCAGAACATCAAACTGTGCTTTAACTTGTGAAGCATTTCTATCATCTCTTTTATCAGCCCTTGATCCACTCATTTTGTGCTTGCAGACGGATGCAAATGATCATCACAGTATGAATCCAACATTTATCCAACGTTAAACCAACAACATCAGTAGCCACAGCAGTCCCATGCAGGCACGATATAATAACCAACCAAGCCATAACACAGTACCAAACAGAGGTTACATACCCCTGGTTGGGTGTGGTGCTGTCAGGCGGCCACTGTTCTCCACTAATTGCTGGGCGTCCGTGTGTGTGATCTCAAAGGCTGATGATCAGTATTTCTCCGTGTGGCTACGGCCTCGTATGAGCGTGGTTTTCTTCCAGTTTTGTTGGTTTTTGCTGACAAATATAGGCGACAATCTAGGACTTCTTTGTAGCCGCTGAGAGGCTGAATAGAGGAATAACTTGTCAGACGCGCTTATTATATAACTGTTTTTTTACAGACTCAAGTCCAGATAGAAAAGTACACCTAACATAATACAAGAGGGGTACACACAAACATAAATACATACAGACATACTGACTACCACATATTACATAAAGGGAACATACATACATACAGTCATACATACAGTCATACATACAGTCATACATACATACAAATAGCTTTGCACAATCATTAAAACAGGTACAGATGCGTGTTCCAGTGTTTCCAGAGTTGGGAGGTATATCTGGTATCACTAAGTTAAAGCAGGGTTGGTTAAGGCAGTTACAATTGTATTCTTTGACTCTGTTATTCGGCACATGAATCTGTACATAAAATCCCTCAGTACAGCATGGAAGGTGGGAACATTACTGGTCACAAACAAATGACTCGCACTGGTCCATCTTGGACACTTCAACAGGATTCTAAGTGCATCATTGTTTGCCACCTTTGTCTTATTTATCTTTGCTTTACTGTAGCTGAACCATAGGTGAGTACATGTTAGCTCTGAAAAGAGATGTTTTAACTTCAGTTCACATGTGGAAGTTGCCTGCCAGCATATTTGCTTGTCCATATAATTTACAGCACTGGCGCTGTATGTCATCAGCATCACAAAAATAATCCCTGATAATGTGGCCAAGGTATTTTGCTTTAGTAACTACGTTTAGCTCTTAACCTGTCAAGTAAAAAGAGGGAAAGCATAGCTTCCTGTCCTCCTCAGTTCTGGCAGTCATTCCAACACTCTTTTTTTGCATTGAATTGATGTCATACTGTAGTCCATAGTTTGAACAGACTCTAAGCAGTTGCTGTAGGCCAGTACTATATGGAGACATAACATTACATCCTCTGCATACATCAGATGATTAATATGCCTATTCTCCACCATACAGCCAGTCTTACGCTTCTAATGTCCTAGAAAGATCATCCAAATGAAAAAGAACAGGTGACAATATTCCACCTTGTCTAACCCCATTGGTAACTGGGAAAGGAGCCGATCTTGTCTTCCCTCATCTAGCTTGCATAGTTTGATGGGAGTACCAATAATGCAAGATACGTATTCATTCAGTTCAATTTTATTTATAGTATCAAATAATAACAGGAGTTATCTCAGGACACTTGACAGATAGAGGAGGTCTAGACCACACTCTATCATTTACAAAGTCCCAACAATTCCAGTAATTCCCCCAAGAGCAAGCATTCAGTGGGACAGTGGTGAGGAAGAGCTTCCTTTAGGAAGAAACCTGGACAGACCCAGACTCTTGGTAGGAGGTGTCTGACGGTGCTGGTTGGGGGCGGGGGGGTGATGAACAGTGGCAATGATAGTCACAATAAAGATAATGGAACAGTGACTAGAAATAGTAGTCGTAGTGTAAGAGCGGTCAAAATCTTTGGATGCATCAAGGAAACATAAAAACATTGTTGAACCATGGCTTTTATACTTGGTAACAAGTTCTGTTAGTGCATATATATACAAATACATTGTATATATGTTTGTTTTTAAAACCAAATTGATTGTCTGTGTGTGTGATGTATATGATGTGTATGTATATGTGTATATATATATATATATATATATATATATATATATATACGTGTGTGTATATATATATATATATACACGGGTGTGTATATATATACGTGTGTGTATATATATATATATATATATACGTATAAATTAGGACTGTCAAACGATCATTTTTTTAAATCGCTGAATTTCTATAGTTAATATTAGTTAATATAGTTTTAGCACATCATTAAAATTGTATTATTTAGCATTTCAGAACAGTTTTTAAGTCCATATTAACAATGAAAGCCGTTCTCACCAGAGGATCTTAACTGGGAATCAAATGAATGCAAAGAAAGTGACTTTATGGACTTGATGTTAAGATTTGTAATTATTTATTTACTGTAAACAAAGAAAAATGTGTGAATCTGTCATTATTGCACCATTCCTCCAAGTCCCTAACTAAAAACTAAAGATCCGTAGGACATCGTATTAATGTATATATCTGATATGTTTGGCATTTAATCTCATATATTGTGTTACTTTTATTGAGAAATAAATACTTTTAAATCCAAAAACATCGTTCTTGTGACTTAACAATACCTCTGAAGTGACTTTTAAGACGTGGTTTAAGGTAGCACACGCCCGGGAGCCCCCACAAGTGAGTGCATGTCGCTCTCTTTAAGCTAATGTGACTGGAGGTTCCTTTTGGCCTCTAAAGTTTCCTTTCAATCTCTGTTATTTCGTCGTCTCCCAGAGCAACACTCATTTTCTTACTTCTGTGTTCTTTCTGCTCCACTCTTCGCTCTCTCTTCAGCTCCTTTCTTTTCTTTCGCTTCGTTTTATGGTTCTGCGGAGGCTCCACGCAGCTGATGTTTATACGTGCTCTGGTGTGTGCGTCGAGCCGGCATGTGGGGGTGTGTGTGGTAGAGCGAGGGAGAAGTGAGAGAGTGACGGAGATTATCTTCAGAGTGAGTAGTGACTCACAGAACCAGGAGATGTTAACCCTCTCCTTGATGTCATGTTGTTGATGGAGAAGGAGAACCAGGAGAAGTTAACCCTCTCCTTGATGTCATGTTGTTGATGGAGAAGGAGAACCAGGAGAAGTTAACCCTCTCCTTGATGTCATGTTGTTGATGGAGAAGGAGAACCAGGAGAAGTTAACCCTCTCCTTGATGTCATGTTGTTGATGGAGAAGGAGAACCAGGAGAAGTTAACCCTCTCCTTGATGTCATGTTTATGGAGAAGGAGAACCAGGAGAAGTTAACCCTCTCCTTGATGTCATGTTGTTGATGGAGAAGGAGAACCAGGAGAAGTTAACCCTCTCCTTGATGTCATGTTTATGGAGAAGGAGAACCAGGACATGAGTCTGGGGGTGAATACAACGCTACCAAGTGATGTGTATTTTCCGAGAGGTGCATCAAAGAGTATAGACGTAACAAGAGGGGAAACTCAATGGAACTGCAGCTCCGCCATCTTGGACTGAATGTAACACAACGTTCTGTTGAGTTTCGCCTCTTGTTGCTTCTATACTCTTTGGGTACATGTCGAGCAGGATGCAACGCAAACAAAATAACACGTAATTATCATGAGACTTTCGGTATAATATCGCGCAACGTGATATCGCGATAACGATATTGAGTCGATATATCGTGCACCCCTAACCATGTCCTGGATGTATGCTGGGGCTGATCCGTTCGTGGCCCTGTATGCAAGTACTAGTGTCTTGAAGTGGATGCGGGCAGCAACTGGTAAACAGTGAAGAGAGCGGAAGACTGGTGTAGTGTGAGAGAACTTCGGTAGGCTGAAGACATGTTGAGCTGCTGCGTTCTGAATGAGCTGCAGGGGCCGGATGGCACATGCAGGCAGGCCAATCAGGAGGGAGCATGCAGGCAGGCCAATCAAGAGGGAGTTGCAGTAGTCTAGACGTGAGATGACTAGAGCCTGAACCAGAACCTGAGCTGCCTTCTGCGTTAGAAGGGGACGTATCCTTCTGATGTTATACAGCATGTATCTACACGGTTGGGTAGTTGCAGCGATGTTGGCAGTGAAGGAGAGTTGGTCGTTAAGTGTCACACCCAGGTTTCTAGCAGTCTGGGTGGGGACTACCACAGAGTTCTCAATTGTTATAGTCAGGTCCTGGGTAGGTTGTGTATATGTGTGTGTGTGTGTGTGTGTGTGTGTGTGTGTGTGTGTGTGTGTGTGTGTATATATGTATATATATATATATATATATATATATCACAGCACACCACACTTGGCAGGACTTATGTCCTGCTCCTAATGTTGGGTGGCTAGCATATAAGTCGCTCCCCTCAGATGTCTTCAACTGAGGCCAGAGCTACATGATTCAGACCTGTTTGACTTCACTGGGTTTTCAAGTGGGCACCCCACTTCACCGGTGTGAACTACAACTACAACTTTCGTCTACTTTTTCATTAAAAGTTCATCTTAAAGCCGAAGGAATATAAATTAGCAACCTCCTCCTCATAGCTTTGGTCCTCCTTAGTAGCGATAACGTTACTCCAGGTTTCCATCAACCAGCAGGCTGGCTAACGTTAGCTAGCCTAGTTTAATGGCGGTGCTAGCTTGTACCCACAGCGGGCAGAACTTCATCATAAAGCTAGCAATACCAAACCCCGCCCATTTAGAGTGAAGATTTGATTGGTCAGTTTGACTTTTTTGTTTTTTTGGGGGGGGGCTTTTTTCCTTTATTTGAAAGCGACAGTGGATAGACATGAAAGGGGGAGAGAGATGGGGGTTGACACGCAGCAAAGAGCAGCAGGCCGGACTCCAACCCGCACGACTCAACCAACATGGGGCGAACCCTCTTAATGGGTGAGCTAGAGGCTGCCCCCCTCAATTTGACTGTTTGGCATATTTATAACAGGCTGCATTTGAGCATTTAATATTCTAATATTTGAATATTTTAAAAAATAACAAATACAAATTGAATGGTATTATAGAGGAAGACAGCTCTACTAGCAACAGCTGAGGCAGCAAAAGGTGGACATTAACCCTTTACATTCCAACACAAACTGACCAGGCAGCTTTGAAGGGTTTATTTCCTCTAAAATGCTTTTTAGATGTTTGTCAAATAATAAACTGACAAAATATAATTATAACTGATGACTTTTTAAATGTTTTTTTAGAATATCAACAAGTTGTTGTTGTAAAGGTGCATACACTAACATTTGTTAGCATGTTAGCATATATAAGCATGTGTTAGCATGGATTGGCATGTTAGCATATGTAAGTATGTTTGCATGTGTATCGCTCCATCATTGCATCTAACTCTCTCTGTTTCTATAGAAATGGAGAGGAAGAGGGGGACTCGGACATCACAGCTGTCAGCACTGTGGCAAGACCTTCACAAGACCTGAACATTTAAAGATTCATCAGAGAGTTCACACCGGAGAGAAACCATACAGCTGTCAGCACTGTGGCAAGTCCTTCGCAACATCTGGAAGTTTAAAGATTCATCAGAGAGTTCACACTGGAGAGAGACCATACAGCTGTGAACAATGCGGGGCAGCGTTCAAACAGTGCGGTGTGCTCAGAAGTCATCAACTTATTCACACTGGAGATAAACCGTACAGCTGTGAACAGTGCGGGAAAACTTTTTCTCGTGGTGATACCCTTAAAGTCCACCAACTCATTCACACTGGAGATAAACCGTACAACTGTGACCAATGCGTAGCAGCATTCACAACGTTGGGTAAACTTAAAGTCCACCAACGCATTCACACTGGAGAGAAACCATACAGCTGTGAACAATGCGGAGCAGCTTTCAGACAGGTACAAGGCTTAAAATGCCACCGACGTGTTCACACTGGAGAGAAGCCGTACTGGTGTGAACAATGTGGGAAAACCTTTTCTGAGAGTGGTAACCTTAAAGTCCACCAACGCATTCACACTGCCTCCTCTTGAGCATTTTCTAAAGCCAAGCTGTTGTTAGAGTGGAGAGAGGGAACAAATACCCAGTGGTGTAGTCTATTTTTTTGTAGTGAGTATACTGTGATTTTCTCCTCCCAGCCTCATATTCGCCTGTCCCGGAGCAACACCCCATGCACTAAGCACTGTGACGTTTCCATATACGAACTGTACACGGACAACTGACGTTTTAGTATTGATGGCATTTAATTAAAGCCCTGGGCTCTCATTTATAAACGTGGCGTACGCACAAAACGGGGCTGAAAATGTGCGTACGCCACTTCCCACGCAAAGGTTGTGATTTATAAAAAACACACTTGACGGGAGAATGTGCGGTCCTCCACGCAACCTCTGACCCATGTTCCTCCACGCAGACTCTGACCCATGTTCCTCCACGCAACCTCTGACCCATGTTCCTCCACGTAGACTCTGACCCATGTTCCTCCACGCAGACTCTGACCCATGTTCCTCCACGTAACCTCTGACCCATGTTCCTCCACGCAGACTCTGACCCATGTTCCTCCACGTAAACCCTGACCCATGTTCCTCCACGCAGACTCTGACCCATGTTCCTCCACGCAGACTCTGACCCATGTTCCTCCACGTAAACCCTGACCCATGTTCCTCCACGTAAACCCTGACCCATGTTCCTCCACGTAACCCCTGACCCATGTTCCTCCACGTAAACCCTGACCCATGTTCCTCCACGTAACCCCTGACCCATGTTCCTCCACGTAAACCCTGACCCATGTTCCTCCACGTAAACCCTGACCCATGTTCCTCCACGCAGACTCTGACCCATGTTCCTCCACGCAGACTCTGACCCATGTTCCTCCACGTAACCTCTGACCCATGTTCCTCCACGTAAACCCTGACCCATGTTCCTCCACGCAGACTCTGACCCATGTTCCTCCACGTAAACCCTGACCCATGTTCCTCCACGTAACCCCTGACCCATGTTCCTCCACGTAACCCCTGACCCATGTTCCTCCACGTAAACCCTGACCCATGTTCCTCCACGTAAACCCTGACCCATGTTCCTCCACGCAGACTCTGACCCATGTTCCTCCACGTAAACCCTGACCCATGTTCCTCCACGTAAACCCTGACCCATGTTCCTCCACGCAAACCCTGACCCATGTTCCTCCACGCAAACCCTGACCCATGTTCCTCCACGTAAACCCTGACCCATGTTCCTCCACGCAGACTCTGACCCATGTTCCTCCACGCAGACTCTGACCCAAACTCTGACCCATGTTCCTCCACGTAAACCCTGACCCATGTTCCTCCACGCAGACCCTGACCCATGTTCCTCCACGCAGACCCTGACCCATGTTCCTCCACGCAGACTCTGACCCATGTTCCTCCACGCAGACTCTGACCCATGTTCCTCCACGCAAACTCTGACCCATGTTCCTCCACGCAAACTCTGACCCATGTTCCTCCACGCAGACTCTGACCCATGTTCCTCCACGCAGACTCTGACCCATGTTCCTCCACTGTACACTCCTGACCCATGTTCCTCCACGCAAACTCTGACCCATGTTCCTCCACGCAAACTCTGACCCATGTTTCTCCACGCAGACTCTGACCAATGTTCCTCCACGCAGACTCTGACCAATGTTCCTCCACGCAAACCCTGACCCATGTTCCTCCACGCAGACTCTGACCCATGCGTACGCACATTTCGGAGACAAAATAGGAACTGGCGACGCAGATGGTGAGGTGGTGAACTGAAGTCAGACTGCAGAAAGTAAATGGGAAAAACGATTACTCGTAATATGTTCAAGTATTGATGCCTCACGCACATGTTTTCACTCCATATCATCCACGTTACCATGAAGATTAAATCCAGCAGTGTTATTTGCGCTTGTACTGAGTGATACTTGTTCCATAAACACCTCCAACTCAAATCTTAACTAAAAATGTTTAATGTGCACCGTCACAAATGAAGTTGAGAAGTCTGAAAATACAGCCGTTAAGCTCTCGCGCAATCGTTACCCTTAATGTCCTCGTTATCGGTCTTTAATACTTATCAGTCAACTTTAATACTGTTTGTGACAAAACCTGCATGAAGAAAAGTGTGTTTGGCTATTAGACTTTCTTTCATACCACTAGTATCACTAGTATCATATCACTAGCTGTGTTGGAAAGGTGTTAACAATCACAATATGTTGTAAATATAAATACTGCGGTGACCCCGTGCGTAATGCTGCATGATGGCACTGCTGCCCTGCAGGAGGAGTACGCTAATGGAAGAATCAGGAGAGAGAGAGTCTTCAGGGACCATGACGATGACTGGCTAATATGTCCATTTAGATTCCCTAAAGCTGAGCTCTTAGATCTATGTTCTGAACTGGGTCCAGTAGAGAGGGCAACGTGCCGGAACCGTGCCATCCCGGTCCAAATACAGGTCCTCGCCACTCTGGGAAATGTCAGAAAGTGTTTTGTTTTTTTTAAATAAATATTATATATAATCTTATATTATCTTATTATATACGTCTGGTATATCGAAGCTGTCCCTGAGTGCCGTAATGTCTGCCGTTTTAAACGTATTATTACTACTAATGTAGTTATAGATCAGGTTTCCTACACTGGGCGAGAACAGACCAATTGTAAGTCAATTTGCAGCAATTCCTGAACATCTGAGAAGTTTTTTGTCATCATGACTCGGTGTAACAACTGCCAGGGTCACTAACATACTGATCAGCATTCACGAGGTGCTTTGCATTGACTATTTATGGTTAAAAATGGGCGTGTTCAGAGCGGGATAAGAGGCGGAGTCACGTACGCACACTAGTAGGTAATCTGTGATTTATAAAGGGAACGTTGCTTGCAGGTGTGGTACATGTTTTATAAATCTGACTTTTTTTTGGGCGTACGTACACTTCTAGTAAGGATCCTACGCACAGTTTTATAAATGAGACCCCTGGAAAAACAACACTTAAAGTTATGAAAAGATGAGACAGATGTAACTTTTTGAGAAACTCAACTGAACCTGAACACAACAGGACATCACACAAATGAGCCATTTAATCGACACCCTACACTGCCACACAAAACCATGACTAATAATTAGCATCATCATACAACTTTTGTATCTATCAGTAATAACATCTGCTGAACAGGGCCTACATTTACACAAAGGTATTTAATAAACGGTTTACAATCTTCAACACCATGGCTAATAAATGCATAAAAAGCAGACGAAAGGAGAAAAAATCTCCACTTTCACTGAGTTAATTATCTGACCAGTGATAACTAACATTACCATATAGTAAATGAATTGCTTAAAGTAATGCACATTTAAGATTTAAGAATGTACTCTAATTTGCATAGTCATTGACCTTATGACTTCCCATTGCTTAAATCAGCTTTGCATGTGTGCTGATATTTACCTTTCTGTCCCTCCACTCTAACCAAGGATGCCTGTTTTTAAACTCCCTAGCCTGACTTTCAGTCCACAATGCTGGCCAGGAGCTCTCACCATCTCTCTCATTATCTGAAACACACACACAGAGAGACACACACACACACACACACACACAATATCATAAGCTACTCTCACTTACCAGTAACGTTGCAATAGAATTTTCGGGCTGTTTTTTTGTAACGGTAACGTTAAAGCTGCAGCAGGTAAGTCTTCTAAAACTCCCTTTCTGTCATATCTGCTGAAACTGACCCTATGTTCCAGTAGAACTACAGGAAGCAGGTCATTCAAATAAATCTGGCTCCACCTACAGCCTGGAGAGAGATTTAGAGGCTTAGAGACCGTTTCCCCTCTAGCAGAAAGGGGGGAGGGACTGAGAAGTTGTTGATGTTCATATTCTTTGGCTAAGTCCTGGATCTTCAGCGTCCTACCTACAGCACCGTTAACTATCTGGTCATCATGATGTGTGGCCGCTGCAGTGTCACCTGACGGGACAGACTTTTGAAAACACTGAAGTAATGTTATTTGGGTCTGTTTACATTTCATATCTCGTTACTTTAAAACTTTGTTCAAACTCCACCTAGTTGCCAGAAAGGAAAGACCGCGCAAAGAATGCAACTTGTTGTTGCTTAGTAACGTTAAGTGACGTCACGTCAGATCCGGGCCACGGCCACGGAAGCCCCAAAGGTCCAAATGTCATTGCTTCACAACACAGACGGGGTGAATTTATGAATGAAAGTGAGAACGTTCTGTCACAAAACGATGTTTTTATGTATCGTCGTGCTTTTGTAAGTGGGTATACGGCGTCTACCTGCGTATCACAGACTACACCACTGCAAATACTGAGAGTCAAGACGCTGATTACTACCCAGATAACAAAAGAGAGCAGTCAGAGCCCAAAGTAGCCGAGGTCCAGGACCACTGCAGGCACTAACCTGCATGATAAATATGGAAGAAGAACAAAGTGTGGAATATGTCAGAGCACATAACATTGGGTAAAAAAGAGCATGTAAAGATGACAAGTGAAAATCAGTGCAGTGAAAAACACGATGAGTGTAACATAACAGTAGTTTTCCAAGGAATCAGATTATGAGATATTCATGGTTGAAGCTTGTAGAAGAAAATAATTTACCAGTTTTAGTCTCATTTTATCCTAATATCTTCTTTCTGGTCACTGATTACGTTGATCATATTTTAAAACATGTTTATCTTGTGTCGTGTAACTGAGTGTTATTAACAATATACGTCAAGAGATGGAATTGTTTTAGGATATATGACTGTTACATTTATATTTTACTTTATTCATGTGTACATGTTTTTTGTTGAATATTGTGAGTTGGGTTCATATTTTTTATTTTTTCCTCTTATTTAGTTGAAGCTGGTCATGTTGGTTCATACGTGTGTGTGTGTGGTCACTTGAAGAGTATTAATGTAGACTCACTGTAATCTGAACACTTTATTGCCCCACAAACTATGAATAAATACTGTTTTGACAAACTGTACTATGACTTTTTTCACTTTTTTTCAACGTCCTATACTTTTTTTTCGACATACTTTAAACGTTTCAGCATATTTATCACATGAAGCATAGTGTTCAATTTGATAATCCTACAATTTTGTAACACAGGTGAGACTACTTTTTTACTTTTTTTTTTAAGTAATAATCTAGAAGTCAAGGTCATGGTGGTGTTGTGTTCAGAGACGGTGAACAGCAGCGTAAGATCACCACAGAGTCCTTTCCCAAAACCATTTAGCTGATGAAAAATAAACTAACATGTATCTTGTTTGGTAGTGTCATTTTGAAGTATACGTTTGCCAGCAACAGCTTTTCAACAAGCACCATTTAAAGTGAATTGACCGTGAAAGTAGTCTGGCTGGCACCAGACCAGAGCATTGGTCTGGGGAGTCTGCTCTGTATTTTCTCTGCACAGAGGTGTGGCCAACGGGCATAGTTCAAATGACTCTGTACACAACTGGATAGTCCTTCAACCAATCAGACCAACGATCTGGGTGACGTAGCAGCGACAGCGGCATCGACGGGTTGCTGCGCTTCGGGGGCCGGCTTGTTGAATGTAAACAAGAAGCTGCTCGCCGTCGCTGAGCTATCGTCATGTTAAATCTGTTGTGTGGAGGTGAGTGGTGATGAGCTAAAGACTAAGCAGCCAGTGCCTCCACTTTACAGCTATTTACCTGAAAGACTTGTGTCTTGCTAACATGCATGAGCTACTAGTAATACTAGTAATGAGTTAGTTAAGGTTCAGCTGAGGCCTCGTGGCCCTACTGGCTAATGTTCTGTACTTAATGGAGACACTCCAGGTCAACAGCTATGTTAAAATCTGTCTAATAATCCCAATCGCCACATTAATATGCAAATTAGGCATTAACTAATTAAAATGCACTAATATGCACACATTTGACAAGGCTCTGCAGGTGAACAGGATAAACCAAATAACTACAACAGATCAGCGCTTCTAAATATTACCTTGAAACTAGTAGCACAGAAAACACTGAGGCAGAGTCTCCTCTGATCTGATCAGGTGATTAACCTGGTGAACAGAAGTGTGTATTAAAACTAGTAAACAATTGTGTAAGACATTTAAGATCAGTTGGTAAGGTAGTCAGAGCTGTGTTAATAGTGTTTTGTTTACATTTCATGTAAATAATTATTAACTATTAAGCCTTTATTCCTTGAGTCCCTGCTGCCCAAAATGTCTCTGCACATCCCTGGTAATTGGAGCAGGTTCTCCACCAAATCCTAAACAGAATTGCAGACAGTGTACTCAGTGCTGAACTGCTCCCAGTGCTATTGTCCACACAAGAGGTGCATGCTGGGTATTTATACTGGATAATGGGCTTTGAAACTGGATGGCTGTTAGTCTAAATCTAACCACTGTATGATAGAGAAAGGTGAGTATGCTTTAGTTCTATAGCCACAGGTTACGTTGGAAGAGGAAGGGGGGGTGAGCTGCGGGGGGGATATATTCTGAAGATCCCCACCCTGGATTCTGCATTTCTGCCAACTAAGGGCAGGATTTCCTGAGGAGGGATAACGAGGATCTGCACACACAAGAATAAAAAAATAAAGACGTTACACTCTTTCCAAGACTCCTTTTTATTTTTATATTCTATATTGTTTTCACACTTCACTGGGAAACTGCTGCAAATGAGTTTTCTTATCAGCAAGGTGAGAGGGCATGAGACGGGAGGCTCCAGGTTGCAGCCTTAGAATGAATGGATTTTTAGTTTGTCTATAGTCTGCATTCATTTTATAAAAAACTCATTGCAGCAGCTGAGAGCTGGCTACCACACAGCACGAGCACATATGCACAAAACAAACATGCTAAATAAACATATATGTTTATTTTTAAAGAAGATTTTAAATGACATTGTAACAATTTAACAATCCTTCTTTATGAAATCCAATCACAGCACGGCTGTCTGGGAACGCCCCGACACTTAAAGTCAACTAAAATGTAACAGTGAACACTCAGAGTTGGACCTCCAGTCTGTTGAGATGATCTCCAAACGCAGAAACCAAGATCAGTCACACCATAAAACGTTAAGACACGTTGGGAAAAAAAGATCTGTATTTTGCCATAATCCAATGACACGAAAAAAAAGTAATCCACAGCGATCAGTAGATCCCCAAACAGAGTCCCGGTGTATCCAGCAAGGCCGATACGAGCGTCCCGTTCACCAGCCGGCTCCAAACAGGTGAACGAGGCCTCTCCACTTCACCGTTTAAACAAAGTGGAATAAAACATCGGCTATAAAAGTCCAAATCTACGCAAAACGCACAATCAATTAGTAAGCTGACAGCAAATGTATACAGGCTACATGGCATTTAGGAAACCTTTATTGCAGCATTGGCACGGAAAGATGTCCAGACTAGTTTGTATGTCCTGCATATGTGTCGACAATGGTGAAAATGTTTTTTTTAATAAAGCAGTATATGAAATCAGATGTATTATCTACCACCATTTGGTTGTTTTGTGTTATTTAAAATATTTATAAAAGATCTGGTCATGCCAGACGTAATCATTCCACTCATTTTTGAAACAGTGCAATTTCCCAGTTCCTCCACCTATGTATTTAAGTATTTCATTCATTAGCATGGTACTCTGCATTTATCTTATAGACAGATATTTTTTTTAAGTATTTTATTCATCTGTATGATTGCCGTTACTGTTTAGTTAAAAACACCCAAAACACCAAAGTAGGAAGGAGACATAGTGGAGCAGACGCGAGCTTTTACTTTGAAAAGTAGAAGCTCGGGGACGGTTACAGGCGGGAGGGCACCACATTGAGTGAGACGGGAGACTCCAGGCTGCAGCCATACAGTCTTGGTACCCGGAGGGAGTCTGCAGTCACAGTGGAGAGCTGCTGGATTTCAGAGACCAGGACCAGGACAAGAGCGGAATGGAGGAGGAGCAGCAGAAGCCGGAGCAGCGGAGCAACAAGGTCCCCAGAAGAGCAGCAGCAGGCTCGGCCTCTGATAGCAGCGGTGTTCAGGTCAGTGTTAGGACACAACAAGCACACTAAAGACACAAGATGGCCGACTCTCATGGAAACATGTGGCTCTGTGTGCATTAGCACACATGCTTCTCTCCGTGTAAAAAGGGGCCATAGGCGTAAAAAGAGGTTTTTAAAAGTCTCGGTGTGTTCAGCTCTCAGTCCGTTTGTAGCTTCTAACTGAATCTCTGTGGTTAGTTTAGTTTCTAGTTGATATCTGCTTTGGTTTACATTTCGGCTCCGTTTATAGGAGTCTTGTTAAGTTACTGCTGATGAAGAGCAACATTTCCTTATGTTTCCTCTTCAAAATAAAAGCATGCATGTAACAAAGTAACCAGGAGCTTTTATTGTGAAGAATATATAGGAAGTTAAACCGTTTTACTGCTTTGTGAACACAGCGCTATGAAGATAGATATGACAATACTTGACTAATAAATACCAAAGTTAACGTTAGTTAACACTATCTCAGAATCAGCTTTATTGGCCAGTCTTGTTAAACAAACAAGGAATATGACAAAGTACTCACTGAAAATATAAAGACTAAAAACAGCACAGTAAGAAATATAAAAGAAATACCGTTCAACCAACAATTGAAGAGAGGGAAGGAATTGCGCAATATCAGTATAGTCTGATAGATTGAAATATAAATATAGTGCAAGGCAGCTCAGTGCAATGGTGAAATATTAATAACAATATTGTAATTGTAAGATATGACTATACGTGAGGTAGATGAGCAGAACAGTGTTGATGGACTTTGTTCAGTGTAAGGTGGGGGCTGTTTCTGAGTGTTCAACAGAGTGACTGTCCATACTAATGAGAGCCAGGCTGTAACCTGACACCACAGCTCGGCCAGCAGCAGCAGTTCAAAAGTTCAAGAGCTATTGAGCATGTGCATAGGTAACTATAGCAACGGTGGAGACTCCCAGACTGAGCTGAGAGAGAGAGATGGAGCTAGGAGTTAGATCAGGAAGAATATGAGGAAACGGTTTGAGTTTGTGCCTTTCCAAATAGCACCACCCAAATGAAGAGATATTTGAGCTTGAGCCCCTCCACAACCAGGTTTTCCAGTTGTTCCACTTCAGCTTGATGGGCAAACGTTACGTGAGAGAGATTATAAAACCACTGATAACAGACAGGTGTTAGCATTATATTATATTTGTGTACAATATACATATTCTTACTATTTCCTAATAGAACTGTGTAGTTGCTTTGCTTATTCCTAGTAATGACAATACCTCTGATAACAGACTGAGTGTTCAATATATCATACAACTGTACAATCAGAACCAGAATCAGATTTAGTATACTACATACACAAGGACTTTGACTTTGGTAGGTGTTCACGCTCTATGCATTCAACAAATAGACACCTATTAGTAACTGTACAATAGAGACAGCAGTATACATATAGGCACATATCAAAATAATATACAAATAAGACATAATATCAAGACAAGTACACATGCAGTGGGATGTAAAGAGAATGGCTTAAGAAGATAATGTAATTTAAGAAACTAGAGCAACAGTTTAAATGAAGCTAAATAGGTACAGATTGCAAATGTCAATAGAGGTAATGTAAGGATCACAGTCCAGACTGTGGAGAGGGCTTAATATAGTCTGTAAGAGCAGTCAGACATATATGGGCTATCAGAGAGAAGGCAAAGTGATGTGGTGGGGGGCCAGAAATTAGACTCATGCTGAAAAGTCCAATTGTATCCTCCCCGTCTGTGACATGTTGTAAAGCCGAATGGCCAAGGAGACAAAGGACATTCTTAGTCTGTCTGATGAACATGACAGTGACAAGTCTGCTAATGCTCTTCAGTTTGTTAAATGTGTTGTGTAGTGGGTGATTGCCAGCATCATGTTCAGTGTATATTTCTCTGCTGTTGATGTGATGCACCCTAGCTCCATGCCAACTACAGCTCTTCTTACCAGCCTGTCAAGTCGCCCACAGCACAGGAAAGGGCATTGGCAAGGTGGTGTGTCTTATTTGTACCACATTGGAGAAAGGTTATTTTCCATAGTAAATGAATGGGATTCTTAAAAAACAATTATATTAAATAGTAGGTGCAAAATATGAATTTTTAGTGAGGTGTGTGTTATTTGTACCACATTACAGAACAGTTCTGCATTGGTCTAGGGTGTTTGGGTCACATAACATTAAAGCTATTGCGCAAAAATCCGTTTTTAATAGGAAGTGAAAAACTGAATGAAATAGTAGGTATAAAAATATAATATTTTATTGAGGTGAGTCTGATTAGTGTTACATAGCTCTGCATTGGCCGGGGCTGTTTAGAACATCTGATATAGGCTACAAGCTATTGGAAATAAAGGCCAGAACGTAATTTATTGACGGTCCCTAGGTAAAAACTGAGCAGTTAGGACCAAATGGGTGTCCTGTTGTTTTCTGCCAAGACTGAGTGAAAGGCCAGCAGGAACTGCTGATGAACCCGAAATCAATACCTGAATATCTGTCAATTATCCAACATCAAACTAACTTCACCACGGTAGAGGACCGGGAAGGAATAGGCCAGTATCAGTATAGTCTGAGATTTAAGATTGAAATATAAATATAGGGCAAGGTGAAATATTAATAACAATATTGTAATTGTAAGCTTGCGGTACGGGCTCTACAGGTGCTGAAGCTGGCCAAAATGCATGTCATAAACTGTTTTACTACTTTATCATCCCTATGCTAAATATCATGAGTTTTGACTGTAGGTTTGCTGATATTTCCATTCATTCTTGTTCAGAATGACGACAATCTCCAGTATTTACGGTATTTATATTTATACGGTTTTGAAATAAATGAATTCCATCGTCACGTATATGATCAAAATGTATATAATAATGTAATATATCATGTGTTTACTCACCACAGTTCAATGAAGTTAATACACTCAGACAATGAGCAAAGAACTGCTTGGTATCAAGAAACTCACCTTTGAAATGAAAGCTGCGAGCAGCGATGAACCTCCCAGCATCTGTCTTATTCTATTTCTTGGTTTATTTGATAGGGACTAGAGATGTAACGCTATGAAAATGTAACCTCACGGTTATAGTAACCAAAATCATCACGGTTTTGGTATTATCACCGGATTTTTAAAAATGTGTTCAGAAAGCACTGATAGGCCTACAAGCTGAATAGTTTCAAAAAGTGTAACAGTGTTTATTATATTAAAAAAATATAGGCAATAGGCTTGTAAAAACTATTGAAAACTGGCTGCTGAAACACCGGCCCGCTGTAGGGGGTCCGGTAAGAACCGGAACCAGAGATGTCTGACTTTCAGATCCAGGAAGATTTATTAACAACTCCAACATGAAGTTAACTATGACGCTGTATTTGACGTTACATGTGAAGTTGGACGTGGTTCTGAAATATAAGCAAATAATGCACATTAATAAGCTTCTGACTTACTATATTATTTACCAAAACTAAATGTTATAGCCACCAGCATATAACAAGAAACAATGCTAAGAATGACATTCATTTCTCTGTAATAATTGACATAAATGTAACATATTATTGCTCAGTAACACAAACTGAGAATAGTGTAATTCCTCCAGTAGAAGCCGGGGCCTGTATTACAGCAGACGGTACCAGAGGCTTTATTTCTAATTCCATCTGTTTGAGAAGTATAACTGTTTAAAATGAAAAGCCACAGCGTTCCAGTGGACAGAGATCATTCATTTTTTAAGAAACATTTGCAAAGATATCACCATATACAGCATATATATATATATATATATATATATCACTATATATATACACAACAACAGCCAGAAGGACGACAAAGCAGTTTGGGTCTGAATGACTCAAACGCCACCACCAGTCAGTTTGAACCCTGTATATGTACCAGCTACTTACTTCATATTATTTCAGTACAGGTACTACACTAGAGGTGCAACGATGAATCGATTCATTGATTAGCTGTCAACTATTAAATTAATCACCAACTATGTTGATAATCGATTAATTGTTTTATTAAAAAAAATAAGATTTCTCTGATTCCAGCTTGTTAAATGTGAACATCTTCTGGTTTCTTCTCTCCTCTGGGACAGGAAACTGAGCATCTTTGAGTTTTGGACAAAACAAGACGTGATGACGTCCTCGAAGGCTTTGGGGAACACTGATCCACATGTTTCACCATGTTTTGACACGTTTATAGATCAAACAACTCATCGATTAATTGAGAAAATAATCAACAGATTAATCGACTATGAAAATAATCGTTAGTTGCAGCCCTAGTGACATATACAGTAAACATACATACATAGAAAATACATGATTACATTATTCATCCACCACTATAATGCATTCAGTTTAACAGTGAGAGTGTATGGGTGATGAAATGTGTGACAGGTAAAAGTG
Source organism: Sander vitreus (assembly GCF_031162955.1). Lineage (NCBI taxonomy): Eukaryota > Metazoa > Chordata > Actinopteri > Perciformes > Percidae > Sander > Sander vitreus. The sequence goes on from NC_135864.1 coordinate 285,133, forward strand.
ATCATCAGACAGACAGACATAGCTCTTATCTCATTCTGTTTTTCCATTGTAGACAACATGTGGTCCTGGTCACTGTTAGTGTTAGTGTAAAGAGGTGTATGGACATCTCTGATGAGCCACTGGAGGCGCTGTAGTACCAGTATTTAGAACTGGGCTCTGTCTCCTAAGCTGTGGGGGCCTCTGCTGGAGATAACTGGTATTGTCTGACCTTTTCTGTTTTGCCATTCCAAAGTGTAAAACAGCAGTTCCAGTTGCTGGTTTTCCTTGTTCATCTTTTCCAAGTTGATGTGGAACAAAAGTCTCTGCATCAATGTTAAGAGCTTCAACAGTTGTTTCCTTTTTCTTAAAGTCTGATTCCATGCCATTAGGTGGCTGAGAAGCAGCGCTCCACACACCAGATCCAGAGCTCCTTAAAACCTTTTCTTTTGCCACTGCTGCGGCTACATGGACTACATGGAAGCTGCAGTTGTTCTTTTCGTTGTCTTCACTTCTCTTCCTGTTCCTTCTTTCAGCAGACTTTGACGGGCGAGCAGAGCAGCTGTTTGAGCCTCTGCTCTGAGACGGCCAGATGAAGTGCTGGACACATTTGATGTTGAACCTTGTTTTTTGCTGCTTAGGTATGATATAATATGTCATCCTGGTCATCGTGTTGAGAAGATGGATGCTCTTGTTCCTTTTTCACATCCTCATGAATCCCACTTTCTTTCACTGCCAGAGCTTCCTGGTGCCACTCAACATCATGAGTTAGCTTTGAAAGAGGCCTGCTGGTTTCTGGAAGCCCCACTTTAACATCCTCAATAAATCCTTGATTGGATTCAGTGATGCTTATGAACCATGCATTTAGTTGTTCTTGTTCATCAGATGGGATTAAAGACCGCAGAGATGTGATCAATGCAGTGGCATGTTCAGACAACTGCAGCAGAACATCAAACTGTGCTTTAACTTGTGAAGCATTTCTATCATCTCTCATGAGCTCTTTGAGAGACCCTGTCTGCTCCTTTCATTAGTTTACTTCCTTTCTACGCTGGGTCTGAATTGACTCACTCTTGCCAGAACTTTTTCAGTCAGAATCATTTTTCTTTTCTCCTTTTCAGGTGAACTTGAACCAGCCCTTGATCCACTCATTTTGTGCTTGCAGACGGATGCAAATGATCATCACAGTATGAATCCAACATAAAGCCAACAACATCAGTAGCCACAGCAGTCCCATGCAGGCACGATATAATAACCAACCAAGCCATAACACAGTACCAAACAGAGGTTACATACCCCTGGTTGGGTGTGGTGCTGTCAGGCGGCCACTGTTCTCCACTAATTGCTGGGCGTCCATGTGTGTGATCTCAAAGGCTGATGATCAGTATTTCTCCGTGTGGCTACGGCCTCGTATGAGCGTGGTTTACTTCCAGTTTTGTTGGTTTTTGCTGACAAATATAGGCGACAATCTAGGACTTCTTTGTAGCCGCTGAGAGGCTGAATAGAGGAATAACTTGTCAGACGCGCTTATTATATAACTGTTTTTTTACAGACTCAAGTCCAGATAGAAAAGTACACCTAACATAATACAAGAGGGGTACACACAAACATAAATACATACAGACATACGGACTACCACGTATTACATAAAGGGAACATACAGACATACAGTTGTGTTCAGAATAATAGCAGAGTGTTTAAAAAAGAGAATAATGCTCAACATCCTCTGAATAGCTTTTAATTCCATAATATCAATGCATTGGGAACACTGAACATTCAATTCCAAATCAAAACAAGACCAAAACTGATCACGTTTGTGTTCTACCTTTACAGAAAGTGAAGAAAAAGGAATATTAGGCTGTTCAAAAAGATAGCAATATTTGGATTTGTTTTTACAAACTCAAACATTTACTGTATAAACTGAAAAATGTCTCAAGGGTTTGCTTTCCATTCCACATCAAATTGAACACAACATGTCCGTGCCCCTCGCCTCGTCGCCTGGCATCATGGCGGTACCGAGAGTCGGAAGAAAGCGTCACCTATTTGATTATGACTGTGTCAGATAAAGTTCCTTGCAGTGGAAGTTGGTAACATATGTGGACAATTTATTACAGGGAAACATCTCACGCATTAGAAAGTACAGGGCGTGGATGTATGGGTACAGGGCGTGGATGTATGGGTACAGGGCGTGGATGTATGGGTACAGGGCGTGGATGTATGGGTACAGGGCGTGGATGTATGGGTACAGGACGTGGATGTATGGGTACAGGACGTGGATACAGGGCGTGGATGTATGGATACAGGGCGTGGATATATGGGTACAGGGCGTGGATGTATGGGTACAGGGTACAGGGCGTGGATATATGGGTACAGGGCGTGGATGTATGGATACAGGGCGTGGATGTATGGGTACAGGGTACAGGGCGTGGATATATGGATACAGGACGTGGATATATGGGTACAGGGCGTGGATGTATGGGTACAGGGCGTGGATGTATGGGTACAGGGCGTGGATGTATGGGTACAGGGCGTGGATGTATGGGTACAGGGCGTGGATGTATGGGTACAGGGTACAGGGCATGGATGTATGGGTACAGGGCCAGGCAGCATGACAGAGACAACAGCAGGACAGAGAACACTACAGGAGGGCTTTCACCAGCGACCTGACAGCTGCTGGTTAGTAAATACGCAGGAACACCAGAAGCAGGAGGAAGTGTGAGTTAATATGTGGATTATTATGGGATGTCTACACAACTGTGTGAGTCGATTGACTTCAAAAAGTTCACCACTTTACTCCAACCAAAGTTGAAAACACCTGTTGATGTCTTCTTTAGTCTGTTGGCTATTTAGGTTTTTTCCTGGAACACGTCTTACACATTTTGCTCTTACTGCGGCGTCTTGTGTAGACTGTTTACATATTTATGACCATATGTAGGCTATGTGTTATGTACTGGTGTTATTGTTGAATACATATTTCTAAAATTGTATGATGTTTTTGTTGAGTTATTAATACTTTTTCTGACCTTTTTTGAATCCCCCAACAAATAACCCATATTACAAAAAAGACTAAAACTAATAAAAACTAAACTAAAATAGTAAAAGCTAATTACAACTAAACTGAATTTGAAAACAAAAAGTCAAAACGAAATAAAAATACAAACTAATGAAAAATGCAACTATAATAACCTTGTTCAGTTCACATGTGGAAGTTGCCTGCCAGCATATTTGCTTGTCCATATTATTTACAGCACTGGCGCTGTATGTCATCAGCATCACAAAAATAATCCCTGATAATGTGGCCAAGGTATTTTGCTTTAGTAACTACGTTTAGCTCTTAACCTGTCAAGTAAAAAGAGGGAAAGCATAGCTTCCTGTCCTCCTCAGTTCTGGCAGTCATTCCAACACTCTTTTTTGCATTGAATTGATGTCATACTGTAGTCCATAGTTTGAACAGACTCTAAGCAGTTGCTGTAGGCCAGTACTATATGGAGACATAACATTACATCCTCTGCATACATCAGATGATTAATATGCCTATTCTCCACCATACAGCCAGTCTTACGCTTCTAATGTCCTAGAAAGATCATCCAAATGAAAAAGAACAGGTGACAATATTCCACCTTGTCTAACCCCATTGGTAACTGGGAAAGGAGCCGATCTTGTCTTCCCTCATCTAGCTTGCATAGTTTGATGGGAGTACCAATAATACAAGATACATTATTAGGTATGGGGGGACCCCTCGCTCTTGTAATTTTATAAACAGTTTACCGTGATTAACGCGGTCAAAATCTTTGGATGCATCAAGGAAACATAAAAACATTGTTGAACCATGGCTTTTATACTTGGTAACAAGTTATGTTAGTGCATATATATACAAATACATTGTATATATGTTTGTTTTTAAAACCAAATTGATTGTCAGTGTTTTTTTAGATTAGTGCTGTCAGTTAAACGTGTTATTAACGGCGTTAACGCAAACCCATTTTAACGGCGTTAAAATTTTATCGTGAGATTAACGTTGTTTTTGGCCTAGCAAACTTTGTATTTTTTTTTCACATGCTGTTGCAACAAATAGTAACGTTAGAAAAACTACAACACCACACCGGATCTAGCTAGACCGGAAACAGAACAACAGGCACGCCGCACACACTTGTTTGGGCTTGCGAGCCGGCCAAAGAGTAGTAGGCTAACGTTACGTTTTGAGTGGATGGCAAGCGGGATAGAGAGAGACAGCAGAAAACACAATTCTGAATGGCGCTTTTTATTTTCCAAAACTCCCGGACGGCTCGTAGACAAGTCAAAGCCATATGCACGTTGTATAAAGCTGAATTAAAATGTCACTGAAGCACGTCAAGCTGGAGCTACCACCTACAAGCTAATTAATGTGACACAGTTTGATGCTAGCGGGCTCAGGCTAAGCAGTATTTTGGAGAGTGCTACTTGCCGACCTGTGGATGAAACCAAATCCAAAAAAATGACTACAGTTCTTGCGAAATGGGTGGCAACTACCTGCAGACCTGTCAGCATCGTAGAGGACTCGGGTCTTAAAGACGTACTACGGTTGGCATGTTCTGACCCGTCTTATACATTACCGTCTAGGGGGACAGTAGCCCCACGCACACACAGCCTGTACTCCACGGAGAAAGCAGCTAAACTGGAACTGCTGCAGAGTCCAAACTCTGTCTCATTAACCGCTGATCACTGGACGTCAGTGAGGAATCAAAATGATTTAGAAGTTTCTGCACACTATATTGACTGGTAAGTAGGGTCGGGTACCGAAACGCGGTGCCAATAGGACACCGGTGCCAAGTAAACGGTAGTAACGAGAGCCTCATTTCGGTGCCTGACTTTACACTACACCTGACAGCAGGTAACATTAGCCTACAATTAGCTAGCAGCTGGATTAAACATGGTTAAAATGCTGACAGCTAACGTTAAACAGTGTAACGTGTGACTGTATTTTCCTGTAGAGGACTCCAACAGCGGGACGTAACAGTCTGCTCTGCAGCGCAGCAGCTGCCGTTGTCGGAATTAAACACACAGATGGTGCGTTCACTTAAAATAGGTAGCCTCGTGGTGCATTCATAGTTTTTGTAAAATACTCTTTACCCATCTGGTGGTTGTTTTTGTCGTTCAACAGCAATTTACTGGTGAAGTAAGTTATTGTTATAAGTTATAGTTATTACATTATTATTAAATCTTTAATTTTGACCATGGCCTTAGCAATAAACAAGTCGCCGACTGTAGTTTAGTACCCTTCTTTTTTTTTCTTTTTTTTACTTTATTAAAAAGTACCAGTTTAGGCACCGGCACCATTTTAAAAGTATCGCTTTAGCACCGGTATTGGGGGGGAAAAAAAAAAAAAAAAAAAAACGATACCCAACCCTACTGGTAAGGATAGGGATCTTTAGTTTTTTAGTTAGGGACTTGGAGGAATGGTGCAATAATGACAGATTCACACATTTTTCTTTTGTTTACAGTAAATAAATAATTACAAATCTTAAAGTCAAGTTCATAAAGTCACTTTCTTTGCATTCATTTGATTCCCAGTTAAGATCCTCTGGTGAGAACGGCTTTCATTGTTAATATGGACTTAAAAACTGTTCTGAAATGCTAAATAATACAATTATAATCGTGATAAAATATGTAATTAATCGCGATTAACTATAGAAATTCAGTGATTAATCGCAATTTAAAAAAAAATAATAGTTTGACAGCCCTAGTAAACATCTTTAGCATTATGCATCTAACTCTCTGTCTGTTTCTATAGAAACGGAGAGGAAGAGGCGGACTCGGACATCACAGCTGTCAGCACTGTGGCAAGTCCTTCACAACATCTAGATATTTAAAGATTCATCAGAGAGTTCACACTGGAGAGAGACCATACAGCTGTGAACAATGTGGGGCAGCATTCACACAGTTAGGTGTGCTCAAACGTCATCAACTCATTCACTCTGGAGAGAAACCGTACAGCTGTGAACAATGTGGGGCAGCTTTCAGAACGTTGGGTAATCTTAAAGTCCATCAACGCATTCACACTGGAGAGAAGCCGTTCTGGTGTGAACAATGTGGGAAAACGTTTTCTCGTGGTGGTGCCCTCAAAGACCACCAACTCATTCACACTGGAGAGAGACCATACAGCTGTGGACAATGTGGGGCAGCATTCACAACGTTAGGTGTGCTCAAAACTCATCAACTCATTCACACTGGAGATAAACCGTACAGCTGTGAACAATGCGAGGCAGCATTCACAATGTTGGGTGCGCTCAAACGTCATCAACTCATTCACACTGGAGAGAAGCCGTTCCGGTGTGAACTATGTGGGAAAACTTTTTCTCAGAATGGTACCCTTAAAGCCCATAAACTCATTCACACTGGAGATAAACCATACAGCTGTGAACAATGCGGGGCAGCTTTCACCGTTCAAAGTTCCCTAAAATCCCACCAACGTGTTCACACTGGAGAGAAGCCATTTTCTTGTGAACAATGTGGGAAAACTTTTTCTAAGAGTGGTCACCTTAAAGTCCACCAACGCATTCACACTGGAGATAAACCGTACAGCTGTGAACAATGTGGGGCAGCTTTCACACGGTTATCTCACTTAAAATCCCACCAACGTGTTCACACTGGAGAGAAGCCGTACTGGTGTGAGCAATGTGGGAAAATGTTTTCACAGAGTAGTACCCTTAAAGCCCACCAACGCATTCACACTGGAGATAAACCGTACAGCTGTGAACAATGTGGAGCAGCTTTCACACAGTTAGACAGCTTAAAATCCCACCGACGCATTCACACTGGAGAAAAGCCGTTCTGGTGTGAGCAATGTGGGAAAACTTTTTCTCAGAGTGCTCACCTTAAAGTTCACCAACTCATTCACACTGGAGAGAAGCCATTCTGGTGTGAGCAATGTGGGGCAGCCTTTTCTCTGGGTAGTAACCTTAAAGTCCACCAACGCATTCACACTGCCTCCTCTTGAACATTTTCTAAAGCCAAGCTGTTGTTTGAGTGGAGAGAGGGAACAAATAGCGTGAGTCAACATGCTGTTTGTGGGTTTGTTGTTACCTTTATTTAACCACACAGTTAACAATGGTGATTGAGGGCTTTCGAACCAGTGATGAACCTCAGAGATCCGTGGTATACAGTGTCCAGTGCATGTAAACTTTTAGGTGAAGCATGCATGTATAAAAAGTCACCATAGTCAAGTACAGACATAAAAGTGGCAGCGACCAGCCTCTTTCTAGATTTGAATGAAAGGCAGGATTTGATTCTGAAATAAAACCCTAGTTTGAGTTTTAATCTTTTTGCTAGCTGCTGAATATGAAGGGTAAAAGAAAGAGCTTCATCAATTAAAATGCCAAGATATCTGTACTTAGAAACACATTCAATCTTACTACCCTGGGAAATGAGGATAGAAGGCAGATTTGATTTAGATATTGAATTTGGAAAAAGCATGACTTTAGTTTTTTCTGCATTTAAAACAAGTTTTAAATCATAAAGATTCTGTTGAAGCGTGTTAAAAGCAAGTTGTAACTGGTAGAGGGTCTGGTCTGAGGTGGGTGCAGAGCAATACAGTACAGTGTCATCAGCATAACATAGGGTTTACTACCCAGATAACAAAAGAGCAGTCAGAGCCCAAAGTAGCCGAGGTCCAGGACCACTGCAGGCACTAACCTGCATGATAGATATGGAAGAAAAACAGTGTGGAATAGGTCAGAGCACATAACATTGGGTAAAAAAGAGCATGTAAAGATGACAAGTGAAAATCAGTGCAGTGAAAAACACGATGAGTGTAAAATAACCGTTTTCCAAGGAATCAGATTGAGAGATATTCATGGTTGAAGCTTGTAGAAGAAAATTTACCAGTTTTAGTCTCATTTTATCCTAATATGTTCTTTCTGGTCACTGATTAAGTTAATTAATTAATTAATCAATCATATTTTACCTGATTGTTTTTAAAATAATTTTTATCTTGTGTCGTGTAACTGAATGTTATTAACAGAGTATACATCAAGAGATGGAATTGTTTTTGGATATATGACTATAATTTATATTTTACTTTATTACTTCATGTATTTATGTGTTTTGTTGAAGAATGTGTGAGTTGGGTTTATTTTTTTTTCATTTCTTTTCCTCTTATACTCAACATACTATACTATGACTTTTTATGACTTTTTTCGACATACTATACTACGACTTTTCGACGTACTATACTGACTATAGCTTTTTGAAATACTATACTATGACTTTTTGACAAACTATACTACGACCTTTAATGACTTTTTTTTGACATACTGTAATATGAGTTTTTATGGCTATTTTCGACAAACTATAATATGATTTATGATTTTCTTTCGACATACTATACTATGACATTTTATGACTTTTTTTCAACATGCTATACTTTTGATAGGTTGAATATTAAGTCTGTATGCTTTCAAAGATACAATGTATTACATGAGGCTATTATGTGTGTGTGTGAACCTCACATGACAACTGATGACTGACTGTTGATGTGGGGGGTCCTGTGTGGTGAGAGTTATGGGAAACCTCTGGGTATGATACAGGATTGGGAGGCCATGAGAACTAATATTCTCCAGCTCTAATTATTATGTTTCATGTGAAGGAGAGCTGAATAACAACTTATGTAATCTTCACCTGTGACCTTTGGCGGGGGCCTACCCGACAGCAGAGACCACCTAATTGGGGGACCCTAAGTTTTTATGGTTGTGATTGACAGCTGGTTCTCCAGATGTGAGGCCTAAACTGTATAAAGGACTGTGTTCACTTAGTGGTCAGTGAGAAGCTGATCTGTGAGTGTGTATGTTATGTATCTGAATAAAGCTGCATCTAATCTGAAGACATCTGAATCAGTCATCTGGGACGTCGCCTCAATCTATCAACTATGACTTTTTTATTACTTTTTTTTGACGTACTATTCTATGAATTTTTATGACTTTTCGACATACTATTACTATGACTTTTTTTTGACATACTATAATATGATTGTTTTTGCATACTATGACTTTATGACTTTTTTCGACATACTATACTATGACTTTTTATGATTTTTTGACATACTATAATATGAAACCTTACAGCTGTTAACAATGTGTATCTCACAGTAGTAACCTTAAAGTCCACCAACGTATTCACACTGCATCCTCTTGAACATTTTCCAGACCATAGCTGTGTCCTCCTGCCTCCTCCTCATGCCCTGACAGCTGGATCTACCAGGCTGTCTGTTTCTACTCATTCACTGTTTTAATCATTCCTTAGCCACTTGTACTATTTTCATTTTGCAAAGCAGTTGTTGTTTAATTAGGGGTCCAATGTGGCTCTCAGTACCAGCGGTGCTTGGAACCCTATTGTAAAGAGCTCTCCATGCACACAAAAATCCCCAATAACAGATGGCAAAGTTGTTAATAGCTGAAAAGTTGAGACCTGGGGGTTCCAAACTGCTGTACCACATCCTCAAAGGATTTGAATGTGCCGCCGAGATACAGATCCCCCAGTGTAACAATTCCCTTTTCCAGCCAGTCCCTCCAGAAAGGGGAGATCTACCAATACTAGTGCTGTCAGATAAACGTGTTATTAACGGTGTTAACGCAAACCCATTTTAACAGCGGAATTTTTATCGCAAGATTAACGTTGTTTTTGGCCTAGCAAACTTTGTAGTTTTTTTCACATGCTGTTGCAACAACTAGTAATGTTAGAAAAACTACAACACCACACCGGATCTAGCTAGACCGGAAACAGAACAACAGGCACGCTGCACACACTTGTTTGGGCTTGCAGCCGGCCAACAGAGCAGTAGGCTAACGTTAGGTTTTGAGTGGATGGCGAGCGCGAGACGCCGAAATGGATGCCAATAAGGAAAGTTTACTTTTAAAAAGTTGCCAAATGGTTCCATTGACAAGACCAAAGTGATCTGTGTGTTTTGTCGTTGTGACCTGAGCTATCATCGCAGCACGTCCAGTCTGAAAGACCACTTGATGGCCAAGCACACGACTGATGGTAATTCTCCGTCCGCCCCCTCGTCAAAGCCAGGCGACAATGGATGACTTCAGACAGAAGCACATGGATACCACAACTAAGAATAAACTTACTGCAGCCATAGCTCAATGGGTGGCTACTGCATGTAGGCCTGTTAACGTTGTGGAGGATGAGGGTCTAGCTGATATCATTCGCATTGCATCCGCTTTTCAATGTTTAATAAGAGCATTAAAATGAGAAAGAATAATGGGACTGAAAGAAAGCAAGGGACATTTAGAATAGATAAAAAATTTGAGATTAATTGCGATTTAACTATGACATTAATTATTTATTATTAAATATTTTAATCGTTTGACAGCACTAACCAATACATAACTTTGGATTCCGCCAGATACTTCATGAGGCATTTAGATATTGATCCAGTTCTAAAAATCCGGGCCACCTTGGTCCACACTACTTTTACGTAAGTAGTGTACTAACTTAAAAGAGTGTACTCTACTTTTTCAAACTCCTGGGTTTTTTTGCCTGATCTGCCTGAAACATCTTCAGCCTTTAATAAAAAATGTTTTTTCGAAAGAATTTTGCTCAGTTAAAGGTCCCATGACGTGGTGCTCCTTGGATGCTTTTATATAGACCTTAGTGGTCCCCTAATACTGTATCTGAAGTCTCTTTTATATAGGCCTTAGTGGTCCCCTAATACTGTATCTGAAGTCTCTTTTATATAGGCCTTAGTGGTCCCCTAATACTGTATCTGAAGTCTCTTTTATATAGACCTTAGTGGTCCCCCTAATACTGTATCTGAAGTCTCTTTTATATAGACCTTAGTGGTCCCCTAATACTGTATCTGAAGTCTCTTTTATATAGACCTTAGTGGTCCCCTAATACTGTATCTGAAGTCTCTTTTATATAGACCTTAGTGGTCCCCCTAATACTGTATCTGAAGTCTCTTTTATATAGACCTTAGTGGTCCCCTAATACTGTATCTGAAGTCTCTTTTATATAGACCTTAGTGGTCCCCTAATACTGTATCTGAAGTCTCTTTTATATAGACCTTAGTGGTCCCCTAATACTGTATCTGAAGTCTCTTTTATTGAGCCAGTCCCACAATGAGCTTTCCTTAGGATGTGCCATTTCTGTGTCTGTAGCTTTAAATGCTATTGAGGAGGAGAGAGGATGGGGGGGGGGGTGTGGCCTTGACCAACAGCCACTTTGCTCGTTTGAAAGCCATGATGTCTCTCTCTCTCATGGGTGGGCCAAATTCTCTGGGTGGGCAAAGCAGAGAAAGGGGAGGTAACCTTTCCCCTTATGACGTCATAAAGGGAAGATTCCTGATTGGCCCATCTGAGCTTTCATTTTCTCAAAGACAGAGCAGGATACCCAGGGCTCGGTTTACACCTATCACCATTTCTAGCCACTGGGGGGCCATAGGCAGGCTGGGGGGAACTCATATTAATGTTAAAAAACCTCATAAAGTGAAATCTTCATGCCATGGGACCTTTAAAAAAAAATACTCAAATTACAACCAAACTTATTTTTTTAGTTAGCAAACAAAACAACTTTTGCGTGTCTTGTCCAAAGTACATGCTATCAGAGCTTGCATTTTCGATTTACTACAGACCTTGCAGAGCACACTTTGCAATATTTCCTGACGTTTGCCTTGCCACTGTTGCGCTTTGGGTTCGGGTTTCACAGACTGCAGGTTGTCAGGAGGGACACGCGCCAGGGGAGGCTTGGACCCCGTCATAACTGCTGGTAGTTGTAGTTCTTTGAAGTTCAAGTGATCTAAGTAAGAAGAATATGAAGATGATTTTATTAATCCCCAAGGGGAAATAACACGCTCTCACTATCATTAAATCTGTGATACCATGCTTTCATTATATCTAAAGTAATGTCATTTATGATTGAAGGAAAAGGATAGATGCTTAACTTAAAGGTACATTATAAAACTTATTCAGAATTATAATGTTTCCTCTGGAGACATCTCCATCTTTGAAGGCTGAACAGGGTGGGGGGGGGGTGCCTTTTTTCCAGATTAGAGCAATAGCCCCTCCAAATGTCTGTGAACGCCTCTGTGTCTGGTGTTTGTAACAAAACAGTCCGCTTCAATATTGGTTCAATAGTCAGTAAGAAATGCTGATTTTAATAGTGAATAAACCTCCCGCCTCCGGGGCTACTCCGTACCATTTTGGGCTACTCCGTACCAAAATGGCGGCCGCGAAGACGTGTCGCTCCAATCAGCAGCCTTAGCAACAGTAACTAGGGGCTGCGGGGTAGAGGGTAGCAGGGGGCGCTGACCATGAGACGCTACGACGCCCAGCTGGACGCTGATGCTGACTGCAGAGAGATGGGACAGAGGAGTGCAAAGGTCTTAAATCACTCTTCATTTTCTGTGTCCACTTAATGCTGCCTGTATCCGTGAGGATGTGTGTGTCTGTTTGTAAAGAAAACTATCTGTGTGTGAATGTTTTGTGTGTTTTTCACATGTGCATATTAAACGTGTGTGTGTGTCTCTGTTTCTCAGGTACATGATAGTGAAATGCAAGGACAAAGAGACCCAGCAGAGAGACCCACAGCCAGAATCCTTCTTGCTAGTCGCTGCCAAAGTTGCCAAAATGTCTTTGTCCTCACTGTAATGTGCAGTTCCAAAGAATGATGGGAGAAAAGGATGGTGATAAGGCACTGATGACCTTGGCCCTAGTCTGTTCCTCCTTCAGAGACATAGTCACCGATGGAAACTTCCTGGAAAGAGCTCACTTTCTGTGGCTTGACAGGAAGTAAAAAATGATGCTTTGATAGTTGCCAACTTTAAACATTTCAGCATATTTATCACATGAAGCATAGTGTTCAATCTGATGATCCTAAATGTTGTAATACAGGTGTGACTAATTGGAGCAGGTTCTCCACCAAATCCTAAACAGAATTGCAGACAGTGTACTCAGTGCTGAACTGCTCCCAGTGCTATTGTCCACACAAGAGGTGCATGCTGGGTATTTATACTGGATAATGGGCTTTGAAACTGGATGGCTGTTAGTCTAAATCTAACCACTGTATGATAGAGAAAGGTGAGTATGCTTTAGTTCTATAGCCACAGGTTACGTTGGAAGAGGAAGGGGGGGTGAGCTGCGGGGGGGATATATTCTGAAGATCCCCACCCTGGATTCTGCATTTCTGCCAACTAAGGGCAGGATTTCCTGAGGAGGGATAACGAGGATCTGCACACACAAGAATAAAAAAATAAAGACGTTACACTCTTTCCAAGACTCCTTTTTATTTTTATATTCTATATTGTTTTCACACTTCACTGGGAAACTGCTGCAAATACGTTTTCTTATCAGCAAGGTGAGAGGGCATGAGACGGGAGGCTCCAGGTTGCAGCCTTAGAATGAATGGATTTTTAGTTTGTCTATAGTCTGCATTCATTTTATAGACAAATGTTTAAGTATTTTATTCATTAGCATGATAGTCTGCATATTTTTATGAGTATTTTATCCATCTGTATGATTGCTGTTACTGTTTAGTTAAAAAAGTAGCAGTTTTTGGCATAGGCGAAGCATTTTTTTCATGACACATGGAAAAAAAACTCCTTTTCTACTGTATTATCTATCATTTCACCGTGTGTATTATCTATCATTTCACCGTGTGTATTATCTATCATTTCACCGTGTGTATTATCTATCATTTCACCGTGTGGGGAATTGGCAAATTGGCGCCCCTGCTTGCTGAGAAGGTGCCGTGTGCACACTGAACAGATAAGTTGTGAGAAGGGGAAAGGGGGGGGGGGACAGTTCACCTCTGGGTCAGACGGGGTGCTGGTCATAGGCGCCGATACCGTTGGTGCTCCTCTAATACTGAGCACCCAAAGCGAAGCTGATCGTGGTTATGTGTCAGTTCAACTTTTCATCTCCATCCTGTCCTGAGGTGAAAGAGCCTTGCCTACTTCACGGCTTTATTATCAAGTCTAGGCGTGTGTGTTCCTGTCTGCCGTCTGAAATGCAAACATTTTTGACTACTTTTTTTTAAAGGGCGTGCCCCCGTGAGCACCCACGGAGGAAAACACCTTATGTTGCTTGATCTCCCAAATGGAACGGTCCCGACAAGGGGGGGAACGGGGGATGATAAGGATCTATCGGAGATCTACCCCAACTCTTGGACTGCTCTCTGGGTTGACCTTCCTCTGCCAGTCACTGGGGCTCCAGAGAGGAGCTTTTCAAAACTAGAGTTGATCAAGTCATACCTGAGGTCAACCATGTCCCAGGAACAGATCACTGGCCTTTCCTTCAGTATCAATCACCCAATAGGGGAGCAGATTTCATAAGATGACATCATTGATGATTTTACATCAAGGAAGGCCAAAGTCAAAGTATCTGTATTAGTCTCCCTAAGGACACATTCGTTTTGGACACTGAGAGAAATTGCTGCAAGAGTTACAACAGAGACACAACAAGCACAGGGTTCAACAGGTAGAAGACAGATGTACAGATGTACATGGAACATCGAGGATACTCAAACAGCTGTGCAAATTGCAAATTACCATTTTCTATAGAATACAATAAAAAGCCGTCCTTCCTACATTCTTCTGTCCTACCATACATGCCTTACAATCGTTCCTACTTCCATAAGCATCCATGCATTCAGTCCTAAAAATAAATCATTATCCATTCATAAATATCCTTATAATCCATTGCAAATATACATTAATTCCTCCATTCATATTATCCATACATACATTCAGCCACAGATATACATTAATAAATTCATGGTCATACATTCATCGCTGCTCATTAATGAGCTTAACTGAGAGAGGGACATCTATTTGCACAGAAAGGTCAGGTTTTAGTTTGAGTTTGTGTTTTCTGTTCTTAGTGCTATAGTATATAGATATATATATATATATAGATATATATATCTATATATATATATATTATAGTGTAATTATTAGATTCTCACATTTGTCTGATAAAGGATTTGTGTTATTTAGAATATTTATTCTATATTTTATTTGCATATTATTCTTAATATTCTATATTATTGTTACATTTGTTATATATCTGATTTTATATATATATATATATATATATATTCATATTCATATTCATCTGTATGATTGCAGTTACTGTTTAGTTAAAAAACACCAAATTAGGAAGGTGACATAGTGGAGCAGACGCGAGCTTTTACTTTGAAAAGGCTCCAGGCTGCAGCCATGTCAGTCTTGGAACCCGGAGTGAGTCAGCAGTCCCAGTGGAGAGCTGCTGGATTTCAGAGACCAGGACAAGAACAAGAGCGGAATGGAGGAGGAGCAGCAGAAGCCGGAGCAGCGGAGCAACAAGGTCCCCAGAAGAGCAGCAGCAGGCTCGGCCTCTGATAGCAGCGGTGTTCAGGTCAGTGTTCGGACACAACAAGCACACTAAAGACACAAGATGGCCGACTCTCATGGAAACATGTGGCTCTGTGTGCATTAGCACACATGCTTCTCTCCGTGTAAAAAGGGGCCATAGGCGTAAAAACAGGTTTTTAAAAGTCTCGGTGTGTTCAGCTCTCAGTCCGTTTGTAGCTTCTAACTGAATCTCTGTGGTTAGTTTAGTTTCTAGTTGATATCTGCTTTGGTTTACATTTCGGCTCCGTTTATAGGAGTCTTATTAAGTTACTGCTGATGAAGAGCAACATTTCCTTATGTTTCCTCTTCAAAATAAAAGCATGCATGTAACAAAGTAACCAGGAGCTTTTATTGTGAAGAATGTATAGGAAATGAAAGCGTTGTACTGCTTTGTGAACACAGCGCTATGAAGAGAGCTGTGATATAGGCTCGCTGGAGATGAACTGCTCCTCACCTGTAAAGTAGACGAGAGCAGACGGCAGCAGCTGGGGGGGGGGACAAAAATCAGCTGTCAAGTCAGACATTTTCCAGCTGATTCCAGCAGCCTTCAGGCTGAACAGGAAGTCACAGAAACACTGTGGTCCGATTCTGATTTAATAACATGTTATCAGACCCAAATATCAGCCTGTACACCGTCTCCAGCTGTTTTAGTTATGACAGAGTAGCTGTCAACATGCTCTACATGTGATCTGGTGCTGATTTTAATTAACAGACTGTAGATGATCTGTAATCTGAACAGATTTAGTGTCTCTGACTTCTAAACGTAACTATCAGCCACACAACAGGTGTTCTGTACAGAATAAGCCTTTAAATCAGACAAATAGCAGTTAAAATCCTTCCAAATCAAAATCAATAAAAAGTTTATATAAAACGTCATCATGTTGAGTCGATTCTGAACCAATCAGCTGTTAGATCAGCTGAGAGGCCGGCGTTTCCCAGCATGCTCTGGGTCCGCCTGGGTCTTGCAGTTGGTGAAAAGTAACTCTACCCAGAGTTAAAAAAAGAAAAGTAAAATGTACCCAGCATGCATTGGGCAGCGATCGCCAGTGATCGATTCTGCGCGGACCTGGCTCATCTCTAACGAGCCTAATGCTTGACTAATACATACCAAAGTAGACGACATTAGAGCAGGAATGTCTGTAGTAGTATTGTACATATTGGTGAATTAGGGACGTTTGATGAAAGTAAAAATAAAGTGATTGTATACCAGTGGCTGTCTTCTCAGGCAACAGTGAGAGACAGAGGTCCAGACAGCCAGGGATAGAAGAGCAGGCTAACAGCCAGGCTAATGTGTTAAATCAGTTGTCGCTCTGAACCAAAATCAACGTGTTTAACAGTTATTCTGTTGTCTTCTGAATGTGTTCTGCTTTGATTTTATTAACATGCATTACTTGTCACTGTTGCTGTCACAAGTTTGATTTAAATCCTTCTGTTGCAGTTGTTTAGATGGTTAGAAATGGTTGCACTGGCACCGGAGATGAAGTGGGACAATGGCCTGCACCATAAATCGTTATAAAATCACGATCTCGATTCAGCCCTGTTCACGATTTAATTATTAAATGACTCCTTCAATTAATTTATTGAAAGCATTTGACATTGACAATAACATGTTTTAATTATGTAAAGACATGTTCAAGGAGTTCAGATGGAGCCTGTATCAGGGCCATGTTTAGTCCAGATAGAGCCTGTATCAGGGCCATATTTAGTCCAGATGGAGCCTGTATCAGGGCCATGTTTAGTCCAGGTAGAGCCTGTATCGGGGCCATATTTAGTCCAGGTAGAGCCTGTATCGGGGCCATGTTTAGTCCAGGTAGAGCCTGTATCAGGGCCATGTTTAGTCCAGGTAGAGCCTGTATCAGGGCCATATTTAGTCCAGATAGAGCCTGTATCAGGGCCATGTTTAGTCCAGGTAGAGCCTGTATCAGGGCCATATTTAGTCCAGATAGAGCCTGTATCAGGGCCATGTTTAGTCCAGATAGAGCCTGTATCAGTGCCATGTTTAGTCCAGATAGAGCCCTGCCTGTATCAGGGCCATATGTAGTCCAGATAGAGCCTGTATCAGGGCCATATTTAGTCCAGATAGAGCCTGTATCAGGGCCATATTTAGTCCAGATAGAGCCTGTATCAGGGCCATATGTAGTCCAGATAGAGCCTGTATCAGGGCCATATTTAGTCCAGATAGAGCCTGTATCAGGGCCATATGTAGTCCAGATAGAGCCTGTATCAGGGCCATATGTAGTCCAGATAGAGCCTGTATCAGGGCCATATTTAGTCCAGGTAGAGCCTGTATCAGGGCCATATTTAGTCCAGGTAGAGCCTGTATCAGGGCCATATTTAGTCCAGGTAGAGCCATCTGCCAGCTCTATTAGTTTCTTCAGATGTCGTGTGTACAGATATCTGACAGTTTGTGAATTCTGTAAACCACCCATTGATTAGCACAGCAGGAATTGTGCATAATTTAGATTAGGGCTGCAGCTAACGATTATTTTTGGAATCGAATATTCCAGCGATTATTTTATCGATTAATCGGATAAAAAATGATTTTGCATTATTAAACCACAGAAGAAGACAATGGAAATAAAGGTATTTATTAACACTTTTATTGGCTATCAAAACTAAGCCCATTTAGTGCATTTAAGTGTCTCATGACATTGCAGAAACAAATTAATAATAATGCAGTAATGTCAACTTACTGTGGAATATGTATAACATATAAAACTATGAAATACAACTTTAATAGTAAAGGCTATTTTGACCTTAGATTTGTCTTCTTAAGACAAAAGGGAACAAAGGATTGTAAGAATAAAAAATAACAAAGGTATACAATTTATAAAAAATGTATATATAAAATAAATAATCAGCCATTTGGCCTCAGTAGCTGTAATCACAAAACAAACTTCTAAATGTGTCACTTGTCCGGGTAAAGATTTATCATTTTATATTTTTTTGTGTTTTGCTAATTCAAACAAACCGTTAGAATTAATAGAAACAAACGTATCCCAACAATAGATTTCCCCTTCAACAAGAAAACAGGATCTCCAGACTCATAATACAGTAATACTTTGCACGCAGTGTATCACCAGAGGTAGTAGTGACTTAAACTTATATTATATCTAAAATAATGTTGTAGACATAACAATGGATTTTGCCACTAAATGGTGTTTTTTTTCTTCTACAATGTCTCTTTCTACCCAGCAGAGGCTGATTTACCCAGGGATCCTTTAAAAGGTGTAGCTACTTTACAGTTGATTATTAGCTGACATTTAATCTGGCGAGTCACGGAGCTGAGGTTTTACAATAACTGAGGGACAAACGAGCAGCAGAGTAATAACGCTACGAGGCAGAGAGCCAGCCGCCAAATGAGTCAGATTAACTTCATGCTTCATCCACACAACACGCACTGCTATCTCCATGAGTGACATCTGTATTCGGCTTGTTTTCTGTCAACGATGTGGCGAGGAGGTAACGTTAAGGTGGAGTTATCAAGCTAACGTTAGCTAACTAACACCGGCTTGCAAATGTCTGTAAGTGCAACACACTCTGTCTCCTTAAGGACATTCTTCAATTTGTCTGTGATTTCTTGGTACTTTTTCTCCATCATATTTGTGAAGTAAGTTCTTGAAGAAATGGTGTACTTGGGATTGAAAGTGGAAATCCTATTTTGAAATCCTTTGTCCTCCACCATGGACAGTGGGCGCATGTCTGTAATGAGCATGTTCAAAATGCTGTCTGTAAACATTACAGCTTCTTCAACTGAGCATGAGGGAGCTTTCCAAACAAAGCTGTCCATATGCCTCTGTGATGTGCTGGGAATTATATAGTATTATATTATTAATATGCACAACAAATACCATGCTGTGAACCAGCACTACTCACTTCAATGTAAATTAATATATCGATTTTATGTAGATTTGTGCATCTGCAGCATTTAACTACCAAATAACCTATAAAAATTATGTCTGCGATAGGCCTATTTGGTTAGGTAACCTAACACTGTGCGTGTGCCTGTGTCTGTGCGTGTTCGGGGGTTCTTCGGTGTAGGCCTATTATACTGCTCACTTCCAATTTAACATAAATTAGTTTACTACTTAAAGTTTCCACAACTTAACATCAGTGTCTAGTCATCATATCTAGTCATATCAACTCACGATAATAGGCTACAACCGCTAAAAATACTGCACTTTCTAGCTAGCGCTAGTGCGTTAAGCTAACATCAATACGTTACCCTGTGTCGGCTGGGCTTGGTGAGCTGACCTTAACAACAGGATGTTTTTTGGCTCAGGTGTTGGATCATAGTTGTGCTGTTGTGGTACGCAAATTCTGCTTTGCAGTATGCACATTGTACCCGTCAGCGAGCGCCTGGTTGCCGGGTTTGCCACGGAGCCCAGCCGGGCACAGCCCGAAAAAGCTACGTGGCACCTCCCTCTCCATCCCATGGGCCCACCACCTGTGGGAGGAACCGCTGGGGTCGGGTGCGCTGCCACGTGGGTGGCGGTGAAGGTCAGGGGCCTCGACGGACCAGACCTGGGCAGCAGACGCTGGCTCTGGGGACGTGGAATGTCACCTCTCTGTGGGGGAAGGAGCCAGAACTTGTGCGGGAGATGGAGCGCTACCTGTTGAATCTGGTGGGGCTTACCTCGACGCATAGTCTCAGTTCTGGAACCATACTCCTGGATAGGAGTTGGACTCTTTTCTTCTCCGGAGTTGCCCAGAGTGTGAGGCGCCGGGCGTGTGTGTGGATACTCACAAGCCCCCGGCTGAGCACCGCTACATTGGAGTTTACCCCGGTGGACGAGAGGGTCGGAAACTCTGACTGTTGTTTGTGCATATGCACCAAACGAGTTCAGAGTATTCGGCCTTCTTGGAGACCTTGAATGGAGTCCTGTATGGGGGTCCAGTGGGGGACATAGTTCTGCTGGGGGACTTCAACGCGCACGTGGGCAATGATGGAGATACATGGAGAGGCGTGATTGGGAGGAACAGCCTAAACCAGAGTGGTTGTTTGTTGTTGGACTTCTGTGCTAGTCATGGATTGTCTATAAAGAACACCATGTTCGATCATAGGGATGCTCATAAGTGTACTTGGTACCAGAGCACCCTAGGCCAAAGGTCAATGATCGATTTTATAATCATTTCATCTGATCTGAGGCCGTATGTTTTGGACACTCGGGTGAAGAGAGGGGCGGAGCTGTCAACCGATCACCATCTGGTGGTGAGTTGGGTCAGGGGGTGGGGGAAGAGTCTGGACAGACCTGGTAAGCCCAAACGGGTAGTGCGGGTGAATTGGGAACGTCTGGAAGAGGCACCTGTCCGACAGACTTTCAACTCCGGAGGCAGTTGCAAGGTACAGAAGGGCCCGAAGGGCTGCAGCCTCTACCGTGAAAGAGGCAAAGCAGCGTGTGTGGGAGAAGTTCGGGGAGGACGTGGAGAAGGACTTTCGGTCGGCACCAAGGTGCTTCTGGAAAACCGTTCGCCACCTCAGGAGGGGGAAGCGGGGAACCATCCAATCTGTGTACAGTAAGGAAGGGACGCTGTTGACCTCAACTGAGGAGGTAATAGGGCGGTGGAAGGAGCACTTAGGAACTCCTAAATCCAGCTAATACGCCCTCTATGTCAGAGGCAAAGCTGGAGGATGATGGGGGATTGTCGTCAATTTCCCTGGTGGAAGTCACTGAGGTAGTCAAACAACTCCACAGTGGCAAAGCACCCGGGATTGATGAGATCGGTCCAGAAATGCTTAAAGCTCTGGGTGTGGAGGGGTTGTCTTGGTTGACACGCCTCTTCAACATTGCGTGGAAGTCTGGGACAGTGCCTAAGGAGTGGCAGACTGGGGTGGTGGTTCCCCTGTTCAAAAAGGGGGATCAGAGGGTGTGTGCCAATTACAGGGGTATCACACTTCTCAGCCTCCCCGGTAAAGTCTACTCCAAGGTGCTGGAAAGGAGGGTTCGGCCGATAGTCGAACTTCGGATCGAACACCTCTAAATCTGAGGCCATGGTTCTCAACAGGAAACCGATGGAGTGCCTTCTCCAGGTAGGGAATGAGTCCTTACCCCAAGTGAAGGAGTTCAAGTACCTTGGGATCTTGTTCGCGAGTGAGGGGACAACAGAGCGGGAGATTGGTCGGAGAATCGACGCAGTGGGGGTGGTATTACATTAAATTTATCGCACTGTTGTGACAAAAAGAGAGCTGAGCCAGAAGGCAAAGCTCTCAATCTACTGGTCAGTTTTCGTTCCTACCCTCACCTATGGTCATGAAGGCTGGGTCATGACCGAAAGAACAAGATCCAGGGTACAAGCGGCCGAAATGGGTTTCCTCAGGAGGGTGGCTGGCGTCTCCCTTCGAGATAGGGTGAGAAGCTCAGTCATCCGGAAGGAGCTTGGAGTAGAGCCACTGCTCCTTCACGTTGAAAGGAGCCAGTTGTGGTGGTTCGGGCATCTTGTAAGGATGCCCCCTGGGCGCCTCCCTAGGGAGGTGTTCCAGGCACGTCCAGCTGGGAGGAGGCTTCGGGGAAGACCCAGGACTAGGTGGAGGGACGTCCAGCTGGGAGGAGGCCTCGGGGAAGACCCAGGACTAGGTGGAGGGATTATATCTCCAACCTGGCCTGGGAACGCCTCGGGATCCCCCAGTCGGAGCTGGTTAATGTGGCTCGGGAAAGGGAAGTTTGGAGTGTCCTGCTGGAGCTGCTACCCCCGCGACCCGAAACCGGATAAGTGGACGAAGATGGATGGATGGACATTGTACCTTGTCTTCTTTTTTCAGTTTAAAATGATCCCAAACCTTTGACATTATTGCCTTTTCCTGGCGGTATCTTGGCTCTCTGCCATCGCGCCAATGAATGTTGTGTGCATCGTGATGAACGATGTGAGTTATCGAGACTTCGTATCACTTTTATTTTAAAAGCTAACTCCTCTTATATCTTCCCCTCGATAACCCTCGTTCTACTATGCCCTCTTCTGCTGTACAGTTAACACCAGTTACTGTCAGCGGAGCGGATGTTTTGGCATATATAAAAGGAGTTACTTCGGATACTTTCCTGTTTTTAAGTTTGACACGCACACCCATACTAAAGGGTCCTTGCCTGGGTCAGGGAACCCGAAGGCGAGGCAAGAGACTTTGATTAACACCCTAGATGTCCCCTTATTCACGGGCGTTTTAACTTCCTATACAGAAAAAGTATTGCCCGAGGGAAGCTTCATAACCATATGATTTTTCAGTAATACCCACAGTTTAAAGCTGCACTTCGCGGAATCACCAAAAGTTCAAATCGGCTGAAAAATGCAGTCTCCGATGAGTTGAGAGGAGGCTTGCTGTCAAAATCGATCGCAGGGGTGTTCCCCTACCGCTTGACAGAGTTGAAGAAAGAGGAAAAAAATAAGTCTTCCAAAAAGGCACAAAACAGATACGCGGGTTTTGTTCCCTAGTTCAAACTTGAACTCAGGTATTTTTATTTTTATTAAAGCAGAAAGTTAAAAAAGGCAAAAAGCTAAACAGAAAGAAAATGAACAAAAAAGTCCCTAACAGAATAAAATTAATGCTCTAATACGGAGATTCTTTCAGTACAAAATGACCCAAAAAGAAGAGACTCTATCATCGAGTTACTCCTATTTATACATACATTGATCAGTTTCCTAGCCCAACACAAGCTCAGGTATTTTTATTTATTTTATAAAGAAAAGCAAAGCTAACACAGCAGTGTAAAAATAAAATGCACTACACTCAAAACCAATCTGATTCTATGAGTTTCCCTCCGAGTGCTGAGAGGTTTAATACATCTTCTAAGTCCCACTGCCCGAAGGCACGAGATACCCTATTCTGTCCCTACGTGCCACACTCCGTACGGGATAGGCTCGACGAGTGTTCCTTCCCGATTGTAGGCCCTGACCCTTTGTGCTGTGAGCACAAGGAGTCTGGTCCTTCCCTAAAAAAGAGGTGCTTTGACTTGCAAAGCTTCTCTTTTATACACAATTCATCTCCCTCCCCTCATAGACGCCGCTCAGGGGAGTTCACTCTAATTTCATCTTTTTTGCCAGGCAATACACCAAAAGCTTACAGGAAACACACCATGTGCCATACAGGATATGCAGCTGGGGTTCAACGGTTTGTGGTCGGCCGACTTCCTCTTGCACCACTCTGCACAAACTGTCAGTTCTCTTCACTTTAGCAACAATGGAAAGAAGTACTTTCTACTCAACCAACTGCATTTCTCTAAAGCACACTATCTGCGACTGAATTAAACGAAGCTTTGAGGCAGAGAATTTGCCTCCAGTTAATTATTCCAGTAATTGTTTCAGCCCTAATTTAGATTTCCTTTCCTTTAGACTCAGAACTTTATTTCAATATAATTCAAATATTTAAAAAAATTATGATATTCGAACGAATATTAGGCAGCCCTTAATATTCGACCCTGTTATGGGCATTATTTTTTGTAAATGTGTTTGCTTCCGAGGCTTTTTCACGCATTTCAAAATGTAACTATACGTCGCGGCGACGCTCGGCCGTGGCTTGGTAGCGTTGCATTTCCCCCGACTCATTTCCAGGTTCTCCTTCTCCATCAACAACATGACATCAAGGAGAGGGTTAACTTCTCCTGGTTCTCCTTCTCCATCAACAACATGACATCAAGGAGAGGGTTAACTTCTCCTGGTTCTCTTCTCCATCAACAACATGACATCAAGGAGAGGGTTAACTTCTCCTGGTTCTCCTTCTCCATCAACAACATGACATCAAGGAGAGGGTTAACTTCTCCTGGTTCTCTTCTCCATCAACAACATGACATCAAGGAGAGGTTAACTTCTCCTGGTTCTCCTTCTCCATCAACAACATGACATCAAGGAGAGGTTAACTTCTCCTGGTTCTCCTTCTCCATCAACAACATGACATCAAGGAGAGGGTTAACTTCTCCTGCTCCAGATCTCACCGTGGTCAGAAAGAACAGGAGAGACACTTTGGTTCTCTCACTATGACTCTAGAGTCACTACTCACTCTGAAGATAATCACTATCACTCACTCACTCTACACACACACACACACACACACACACACACACACACACGCCGGCTCAACGCACACACCGGCGCACAAGTATAAACATCAGACCACTTACGTAGGCTACGGTGAAAGCTCCAAACTTCCTGTCAAAAGCATACTGTTTGTGTTTAATCCAGGGTCTGACTTTTAATTTAAAAAAAACAGTCGTGGCAGTGTGTTTTTTCTTCTGAAAACATAATTTCCTGCCTGTTGATATTGACTGATACACTGCCCTCTGGTGGACAGAACATACATCTTAAGTTTGATATCAATGTAGGTCTTACTGATGGCATTTAATGGTCAAAATACTGTTATTAAATATTCAAATGAACTACGAATATGATTTTGGGGCAAAAGTCAAAGCCCTAATACTCACTATGTTGCCAGGCTGGCTGTCAGGCTGTACTGCATCTGGATCCTGTTGCTGTTGTGCTATTTTACTGACTTCTCATCCATAATAGGCTAAATCCCAGCCGAGTTCCTTCAAGTGTACCTAGAAGAATTGATGCTGTCTAGAAGACAAAGGGTGGTCACACCAAATATTGATTTGATTTAGATTTCTCTTCTGTTCATTCACTGCATTTGGTTAATTGATGAAAACACTTCCATTTTTGAAAGTATTCTTAGTTTACAGCATTTTTTTCATATATATATATATATATATAGTAGGGGTGGAACATGTATTTGTATTGAACTGAAACGGTACGGGCGTCTTAGTTTGGTACATGAATTTACATGGAGAATACACGGTATAAAAATAAATAAAACTTGCGTGCAAATTAATTAATGTAATGCGGAACTACTGTTAGACACGCGGTTCTTGAGGGACACCTAATCTGACATTTTAAATATGTTTTAGAATATCAACAAGTTGTTGTAAAGGTGTGTATGCTTACATATGTTAGCATATATAAGCATGTGTTAGCATGGATTGGCATGTTAGCAAATGTAAACATCTTAGCATATGTAAGTATGTTTGCATGTGTATCGCTCCATTGCGTCTAACTCTCTGTCTGTTCCTATAGAAACGGAGAGGAAGAGGCGGACTCGCACATCACAGCTGTCAGCACTGTGGCAAGACCTTCACAACATCTAGAAATTTAAAGATTCATCAGAGAGTTCACAGTGGAGAGAGACCATACAACTGTGGACAATGTGGGGCAGCTTTCACACAGTTAAGTTTGCTCAAAAGTCATCAATTCATTCACACTGGAAAGAAGCCGTTCTGCTGTGAACAATGTGGGAAAACCTTTTCTCACCGTGGTCACTTTAACGTCCACCAAGTCGTTCACACTGGAGATAAACCGTACAGCTGTGACCAATGCGGAGCAGCATTCACAACGCCGGGTAATCTTAAAGTTCATCGACGCATTCACACTGGAGAGAAACCATACAGCTGTGAACAATGCGGGGCGAATTTCAAACAGTTAGGCGGGCTCAAAAGTCATCAACTCATTCACACTGGAGAGAAGCCGTACAGCTGTGACCAATGTGGGGCAGCTTTTACACAGTTAGGTGCACTCAAAAGTCATCAACTCATTCACACTGGAGAGAAGCCGTACAGCTGTGACCAATGTGGGGAAGCATTCATAAGGTCGGTTAAACTTAAATCCCACCAACGCATTCACACTGGAGAGAAGCTGTACAGCTGTGAACAATGTGGGGCAGATTTCTCACAGTTATCCAACTTAAAGGCCCACCGACGTGTTCACACTGGAGAAAAGCCGTACAGCTGTGAACAGTGCGGGGCAGCTTTCTCACAGTTATCTCACTTAAAGGTCCACCGACGCATTCACACTGGAGATAAACCGTACAGCTGTGAACAATGCGGAGCAGCATTCACAACGTCGGGTAATCTTAAAGCCCATGAACGCATTCACACTGGAGATAAACCGTACAGCTGTGAACAATGCGGAGCAGCATTCACGACGACGGGTAAACTTAAAGCCCACCAACGCATTCACTCTGGAGATAAACCATACAGCTGTGAACAATGTGGGGCAGCTTTCACACAGTTATCTCACTTAAAGGCCCACCGACGTGTTCACACTGAAGAGAAGCCGTTCTGGTGTGAGCAATGTGGGAAAACTTTTTCTCAGAGTGGTAGCCTTACAAAACACCAACTCATTCACACTGCCTCCTCTTGAACATTTTCTAAAGCCAAGCTGTTGTTAGAGTGGAGAGAGGGAACAAATAGCGTGAGTCAAGACGCTGTTTACTACCCAGATAACAAAAGAGAGCAGTCAGAGGACTGCAGGCACTAACCTGCTTGATAGATATGGAAGAAGAACAAAGCATGTAAAGATGACAAGTGAAAATCAGTGCAGTGAAAAACACGATGAGTGTAAAATAACCGTTTTCCAAGGAATCAGATTATGAGATATTCATGGTTGAAGCTTGTAGAAGAAAATAATTTACCAGTTTTAGTCTCATTTTATCCTAATATCTTCTTTCTGGTCACTGATTACGTTGATCATATTTTACCTGATTTTTGAAAACATTTTTATCTTGTGTTGTATAACTGAATGATATTAACAATATACATCAAGAGATGGAATTGGTTTTGGATATATATTTATATTTTACTTTATTACTTCATGTATTCATGTGTTTTGTTGAATATTGTGAGTTGGGTTTATATTTTTTATAGTTTCCTCTTATTTAGTTGAAGCTGGTCATGTTGGTTCATACGTGTGTGTGTGTGTGGTCACTTGAAGAGTATTAATGTAGACTCACTGTAATCTGAACACTTGATATTACCCCACAAACTATGACTAAATACTTTTTTCGACATACTATACTATGACTTTTTATGATTTTTTTTCAACATACTATTGTTAGGAATATTTACTAGCATTGTAGAGAACAGTCCCCTTAAAAGAATGACTGTTCTTGGGTAAAACACACATAGTGATACATACATACATTTGAGGGTCTGAACCAGTTTGAATTCCTCTTCAGTAAAGTGACACCATTGGCGTAAACGAGTGAACAATACCCAGGGGGAAGGGAGAGCGGAAAATCTCTTTTCAGGGTGTTGTCCTCTACCATTGGATGCATCGAGTGCCAAGAAGCTGGGACCAGCCTGTGCCCCAATCAGGAAGCACCAAAGTTGAAACCATGGCTTCCTCCCGCCTTAGTATTAACCAATCACAATAGCCTGCACATTTTCATGTATTGAGCTGTTACTTTTGAACTGCATTCTTTTTGGGACGAGGAGAGACCGTGGTGGTGATGGCGCAGTGGATAAGATACATGCCTTTGGTGTGGGAGACCTGGGTTTGAATCCCACTGAGATACATCAACCAATGTGTCCCTGAGCAAGACCCTTAACCCCTAGTTGCTCCAGAGGTGTGCAGCCTCTGATATATATGTAGATATCTAGATAGATAGATAGATAGATCAATTGTAAGTTGCTTTGGATAAAAGTGTCAGCTAAATAACATGTAATGTAACAGCGCTCCGCTGACTGTGGCTTCTCAAACCGGAAC
>NC_135864.1:315115-337615 GCF_031162955.1 Sander vitreus
CATACTATATTATGACTTTTTTGACCTTTTTTCGACATTTGACTTTTTATAAATTTTTTTCGACATACTATAAGATGACTTTTCTTGACACTATACTATGACTTTTTACAATTTTTCAACATACTATACTATGACTTTTTTGACTTCTTTTCGACATATGACTTTTTATAAAAAAATTTCGACATACTATAAGATGAATTTTCTTGACACTATACTATAACTTTTTACAATTTTTCGACATATAAAATGACTTTTGTGACGTTTTTTCGACATACTATACTGACTTTTAATGACTTTTTTCGACATATGGCTTTTTATAAATTTTTTAGACATACTTTACCTTAATTCTTTTACTGTTTTTTCGACATCTATAATATGACTTTTGATGAAATTTTTCAACATACTATACTATGACTTTTTTTTCGACATATGACTTTTTATAAAAAAATTTCGACATACTATAAGATGACTTTTTTTTACACTATACTATGACTTTTTACAATTTTTCAACATACTATACTATGACTTTTTTGACTTTTTTTCGACATATTACTTTTTATACATTTTTTTCAACATACTATACGATGACTTTTTTTGACACTATACTATTACTTTTTACAATTTTTTCGACATATAAAATGACTTTTGATGACTTTTTTGTCGACATACTATACTATGACTTTTTATAAATTTTTTCGACATACTATATTATGACTTTTTTGACCTTTTTTCGACATTTGACTTTTTATAAATTTTTTTCGACATACTATAAGATGACTTTTCTTGACACTATACTATGACTTTTTACAATTTTTCAACATACTATACTATGACTTTTTTGACTTCTTTTCGACATATGACTTTTTATAAATTTTTTCAACATACTATACGATGACTTTTTTTGACACTATACTATTACTTTTTACAATTTTTCGACATATAAAATGACTTTTGTGACGTTTTTTCGACATACTATACTATGACTTTTTATAAATTTTTTCGACATTTGACTTTTTATAAATTTTTTAGACATACTTTACCTTAATTCTTTTACTGTTTTTTCAACATCTATAATATGACTTTTGATGAAATTTTTCAACATACTATACTATGACTTTTTTTTCGACATATGACTTTTTATAAAAAAATTTCGACATACTATAAGATGAATTTTCTTGACACTATACTATGACTTTTGATGAAATTTTTCAACATACTATACTATGACTTTTTTGACTATTTTTTCGACATATGACTTTTTAAACATTTTTTCAACATATAAAATGACTTTTGTGATGTTTTTTCGACATATAAAATGACTTTTGATGACTTTTTTTTCGACATACTATACTATGACTTTTTATAAAATTTTTCGACATACTATACTGACTTTTTATGACTTTTTTCGACATACTATATTATGACTTTTTTGACCTTTTTTCGACATTTGACTTTTTATAAATTTTTTAGACATACTCTACCTTAATTCTTTTACTGTTTTTTCAACATCTATAATATGACTTTTTTTTCGACATATGACTTTTTATAAAAAAATTTCGACATACTATAAGATGACTTTTCTTGACACTATACTATGACTTTTTACAATTTTTCAACATACTATACTATGACTTTTTTGACTTTTTTTCGACATATGACTTTTTTATACAATTTTTTTCAACATACTATACGATGACTTTTTTTGACACTATACTATTACTTTTTACAATTTTTCGACTTTTGTACATTTTTTCGACAAATACTATGACATTTGATGACTTTTTTGTCGACATTTGACTTTTTATAAATTTTTTTCGACATACTATAAGATGACTTTTTTGACCTTTTTTCGACATTTGACTTTTTATAAATTTTTTTCGACATACTATAAGATGACTTTTCTTGACACTATACTATGACTTTTTACAATTTTTCAACATACTATACTATGACTTTTTTGACTTTTTTTCGACATATGACTTTTTATACATTTTTTCAACATACTATACGATGACTTTTTTTGACACTATACTATTACTTTTTACAATTTTTCGACATATACAATGACTTTTGTGACGTTTTTTCGACATACTATACTATGACTTTTTTGACATTTTTTCGACATATGGCTTTTTATAAATTTTTTAGACATACTTTACCTTAATTCTTTTACTGTTTTTTCGACATCTATAATATGACTTTTGATGAAATTTTTCAACATACTATACTATGACTTTTTTTCGACATGTGACTTTTTATAAAAAAATGTCGACATACTATAAGATGACTTTTCTTGACACTATACTATGACTTTTGATGAAATTTTTCAACATACTATACTATGACTTTTTTTCGACATGTGACTTTTTATAAAAAAATGTCGACATACTATAAGATGAATTTTCTTGACACTATACTATGACTTTATACATTTTTTCAACATATAAAATGACTTTTGTGACGTTTTTTCGACATACTATGACTTTTGATGACTTTTTTTTCGACATACTATACTATGACTTTTTATAAATTTTTTCGACATACTATACTGACTTTTTTTGACATTTTTTCGACATACTATATTATGACTTTTTTGACCTTTTTTCGACATTTGACTTTTTATAATTTTATTCAACATACTATACCTTAATTCTTTCACTGTTTTTTCGACATACTATAATATGACTTTTGATGAAATTTTTCAACATACTATACTATGACTTTTTTTCGACATATGACTTTTTATAAAAAAAATTTCGACATACTATAAGATGACTTTTTTTTACACTATACTATGACTTTTGTGACGTTTTTTCGACAAATACTATGACTATTGACGACATTTTTTCTACATACTATGACTTTTGCTGACTTTTTTCGACATACTATACTATGACTTTTTATACATTTTTGTTAGACATACTATAAGATGACTTTTTTTGACAATATACTATGACTTTTTACAATTTTTCGACATATACTATGACTTTTGTGACGTTTTTTCGACAAATACTATGACTTTTGCCGACATTTTTTCGACATTCTATGACTTTCGCTGACTTTTTTCGACATACTATACTATGACTTTTTATAAATTTTTTAGACAAACTATACCTTAATTCTTTTACTGTTTTTTCGACATACTATAATATGACTTTTTATAAATTTTTTCGACATGCTATTTTGACTTTTTTGACCTGTTTTTTCGACATACTATACTGATTTTTTTTCACTTTTTTCAATATACTATACTATGACTTTTTATACTTTGTTTTGACATAATACACTGACTTTTTTTATGTCGACATACTATACTTGACTTTTTTGACAATTCTTCGACTTTTGATGAAATTTTTCGAAATACTACACTATGATTCTTTTTTACTTTTTTTGATATACTATACTATGACTTTGTTCAACATATTACGATAGACTTTTTTTTAATTTCGAGATACTATACCGACTTTTTATGACTTTTTTCGACATTCTATATTATGACTTTTTTTACTTTTTTTCGACATATGGCTTTTTATAAATTTTTTAGACATACTCTACCTTAATTCTTTTACTGTTTTTTCGACATCTATAATATGACTTTTGATGAAATTTTTCAACATACTATACTATGACTTTTTATGACATTTTTTGACATACTACACTATGATTCTTTTTTACTTTTTTTGTCATACTATATTATGACTTTTTTGACCTTTTTTCGACATTTGACTTTTTATAAATTTTTCAACATACTATACTATGACTTTTTATGACATTTTTTGACATACTACACTATGATTCTTTTTTACTTTTTTTGTCATACTATATTATGACTTTTTTGACCTTTTTTCGACATTTGACTTTTTATAAATTTTTTAGACATACTCTACCTTAATTTTTTACTGTTTTTTCAACATACTATAATATGACTTTTTATGAATTTTTTCGACATACTATACTGACTTTTTTGACCTGTTTTTTCGACATACTATACTGACTTTTTTCACTTTTCTCAATATACTATGCTATGACTTTTTATACTTTGTTTTGACGTGATACACTGACTTTTTTCATTTCGGCATTCTATACTATGACTTTTTATGACATTTCTTCGACATTTGACTTTTTATCATTTATTTCGACATACTTATACCTTAATTCTTTCACTATTTTTTCGACATACTATACTGACTTTTTTTGACATTTTTTCGACATTTGACTTTTTATAAATTTTTTAGACATACTATACCTTAATTCTTTAACTGTTTTTTTCGACATACTATAATATGACTTTTGATGAATTTTTTCGACATACTATACTGACTTTTTTTGAACTTTTTTCGACATTTGACTTTTTATAAATTTTTTAGACATACTATACCTTAATTCTTTTACTGTTTTTTCGACATACTATAATATGACTTTTTATAAATTTTTTCGACATGCTATTTTGACTTTTTTGACCTGTTTTTTTCGACATACTATACCGATTTTTTTTCACTTTTTTCAATATACTATACTATGACTTTTTATACTTTGTTTTGACATAATACACTGACTTTTTTTATGTCGACATACTATACTTGACTTTTTTGATAATTCTTCGACTTTTGATGAAATTTTTCGACATACTATACTATGACTTTTTATGATATTTTTTGACATACTACACTATGATTCTTTTTTACTTTTTTTGATATACTATACTATGACTTTGTTCAACATATTACAATAGACTTTTTTTTAATTTCGAGATACTATACTGACTTTTGATGACTTTTTTTCAACATACTATATTATGACTTTTTTGACCTTTTTTCGACAATTGACTTTTTATAAATTTTTTAGACATACTCTACCTTAATTTTTTTACTGTTTTTTCGACATACTATAATATGACTTTTTATAATTTTTTTCGACATACTATACTGATTTTTTTGACTGTTTTTTCGACATACTATACTATGACTTTTTATACTTTGTTTTGACATAATACACTGACTTTTTTATTTCGACATACTATAATATGACTTTTTTTGACATTTCTTCGACATTTGACTTTTTATCATTTTTTTCGACATACTATACCTTAATTCTTTCACTGTTGTTTCGACATACTATAATATGACTTTTGATGAAATTTTTCAACATACTATACTATGACTTTTTATGACATTTTTTGACATACTACACTATGATTCTTTTTTACTTTTTTTGATATACTATACTATGACTTTTTTCGACATATTACACTATGACTTTTTTAATTTCGAGATACTATACTATGACTTTTTATGACTTTTTTTGTCATACTATATTATGACTTTTTTGACCTTTTTTCGACATTTGACTTTTTATAAATTTTTTAGACATACTCTATCTTAATTTTTTACTGTTTTTTTCGACATACTATAATATGACTTTTTATAAATTTTTTCGACATACTATACTGACTTTTTATGACATTTTTTGACATACTACACTATGATTCTTTTTTACTTTTTTTGACATATACACTAGTTTTTTTTAATTTCGACATACTATATTATGACTTTGTTTTGACATAATACACTGACTTTTTATTTCGGCATTCTATACTATGACTTTTTATGACATTTCTTCGACATTTGACTTTTTATAATTTTTATTCGACAAACTATACCTTAATTCTTTCACTGTTTTTTCGACATACTATAATATGACTTTTGATGAAATTTTTCAACATACTATACTATGACTATTTTTCGACATGACTTTTTATAAATTTTTTTCGACATACTATAAGATGACTTTTTTTGACCCTATACTATTACTTTTTACAATTTTTCGACATATACTATGACTTTTGTGACGTTTTTTCGACAAATACTATGATTTTTTATACATTTTTTCAACATTTGACTTTTTATAAGTTTTTTCGACATACTATACCTTAATTCTTTTACTGTTTTTTCAACATAATATACTATGACTTTTTTTTATTTCGACATACTATATTATGACTTTTTATACTTTGTTTTGACATACTACACTATGATTCTTTTTTACATTTTTTGACATACTATATGACTTTTTTGACATTTCTTCGACATTTGACTTTTTATCATTCTTTCACTGTTTTTTCGGCATACTATAATATGACTTTTGACGAAATTTTTCAATATACTATACTATGACTTTTTGGACTTTTTTTCATCATACTATACGATGACTTTTTTTGACACTATACTATATCTTTTCACAATTTTTCGACATATACTATGACTTTTGTGACGTTTTTTCGACAAATACTATGACTTTTGTGACGTTTTTTCGACAAATACTATGACTTATGATGACTTTTTTTCGACATACTATGACTATATACTATACTATATACTATGACGTTTTATACATTTTTTAACATACTATACTGACTTTTTATGACTTTTTTCGACCTATTACACTATGACTTTTTTTTATTTCCACATACTATATTGTGACTTATTTGACTTTTTTTTCGACATTTGACTTTTTATAAGTTTTTTCGACATACTATACTGACTTTTATGACTTTTTTCGACATAATATACTATGACTTTTTTTTATTTCGACATACTATATTATGACTTTTTTTGACTTTGTTTTGACATACTACACTATGATTCTTTTTTACATTTTTTGACATACTATAATATGACTTTTTTTGACTTTTTTTGACATATATTATGACTTTTTTTTACTTTTTTTTGATATACTATACTATGACTTTTTATACTTTCTTTTTGACATAATACACTGACTTTTTTTATTTCGACATACTATACTTGACTTTTTTGACATTTCTTCGACATTTGACTTTTTATAGTTTTTTCGACATACCATACCTTAATTCTTTCACTGTTTTTTCGACATAATATATTATGACTTTTTTTATTTCGACATACTATACTATGACGTTTTATAATTTTTTTGACATACTACACTATGATTCTATTTTACTTTTTTTTGACATTTTTCAACATATTACACTAGACTTTTTTTTAATTTCGACATACTATACTATGACTTTTTATACTTTGTTTTGACATAATACACTGACTTTTTTTATTTCGACATACTATATTATGACTTTTTTGACATTTTTTCGACATATTGACTTTTTATAAATTTTTTTCGACATACTATACCTATAATTCTTTTACTGTTTTTTTCGACATACTATACTATGACTTTTTATGACATTTTTTTTGACATACTATACTATGATCTTTTTATGACTTTTTTTTCGACATACTATACTATGACTTTTTATGACATTTTTTCGACATACTATACTGACTTTTTATGACTTTTTTCGACATACTATACCTTAATTACTTTTTACTGTTTTTTTTCGACATACTATACTGACTTTTTATGACTTTTGTCGACCTATTACACTATGACTTTTTTTTATTTCGACATACTATATTATGACTTTTTTGACTTTGTTTTGACATACTACACTAAGATTCTTTTTTACATTTTTTGACATACTATAATATGACTTTTTTTCGACATTTGACTTTTTACCATTTTTTTCAACGTACTATACGATGACTTTTTTTATTAAATTTTTTTCGACATACTATACTATGACTTTTTATGACATTTTTTCAACACTATGACTTTTTTATAATTTTTTTCGACATACTATACTTTAATTCTTTTCATTGTTTTTTTCGACATACTATAATATGACTTTTTATGCATTTTGTTTTCGACATACTATACTATGACTTTTTTTACTTTTTTTCGACATACTATACTATGACTTTTTTTGACATCTATACTATTACTTTTTACATTTTTTCGACATATACTATGACTTTTGTGACGTTTCTTTTCGATATACTATACATATGACTTTTAACTGACATTTTTTCGACATCTGACACTGAAATCTTTTTATCAGATATGTCCTCCACCATTGATGATCATGCCACAGCTATGACCATCTGTGCCCCCATCATGAAATTTGCCAAAGTTTATACTATGACTGCTTTCCTGACCTTATATTTACCAATACTATAGCCTGACTTTTTCATGATATTCATTTGACTTTTGAACTGCATTTCTATGATGCGTAGTATTGACAGTTTTATGACTTTTTGCTGACTATGACTTTTTCAACGAAATTATGACTTTATAAAGTTGACTATTATTACATATACTTTATTACTTTTTTTATTTTTTCAGACTTATAAACTATATGAGATTTTTGACTTTATTTTTTCGACATACTATACTATGACTTTTGATGACATTTTTTGACATATACTATGACTTTATACATTTTTCTTTCGACATACTATATGACTGCATTTGTACTATCACTATCTCGACATTTATATATGACTTTTTTGACGATTTTTTCAACATACTATACTGTTTTATGACTTTTTTTCGACATACTATACTGTGACTTTTTTTCGACTACTATACTATGACTTTTTGATGACTTTTTTCGACATACTATACTATGACTTTTTTTGACTTTTTTCGACAAATACTATGACTTTTGATGACATTCTTTCGACATACTATGACTTTTGATGACTTTTTTTCGACATACTTATACTATGACTTTTTATAAATTTTTTCGACATACTATACTGACTTTTTATGACTTTTTTCGACATACTATATTATGACTTTTTTGACCTTTTTTCGACATTTGACTTTTTCTAAATTTTTTAGACTTACTATACTGACTTTTTATGACTTTTTTCGACATATTACACTATGACTTTTTTTTTATGTCGACATACTATATTATGACTTTTTATGACTTTTTTGACATACTACACTATGATTTTTTTTACTTTTTTTGACATACTATATTATGTCTTTTTATGACTTTTTTTTACTTTTTTTGATATACTATACTATGACTTTTTATACTTTCTTTTGATATAACACACTGACTTGTTTTATTTCAGCATTCTATACTTGACTTTTTATGACATTTTTCAACACTTGACTTTGTATAATTTTTTTCGACATACTATACCTTAATTCTTTCACTGTTTTTTCGACATACTAAAATATGACTTTTTATGACATTTTTTGACATACTACACTGATTCTTTCTTACTTTTTTTGACATACTATACTATGACTTTTTTCGACATATTACACTAGATTTTTTTTTAATTTCGACATACTATATTATGACTTTTTATACTTTGTTTTGACATAATACACTGACTTTTTTTATTTCGACATACTATGTTATGACTTTTTTGACATTTTTTCGACATTTGACTTTTTATCATTTTTTTCGACATACTATCCCTAATTCTTTCAATGTTTTTTCGATATACTATAATATGACTTTTTATGACATTTTTTGACATACTATACTATGTCTTTTTATGACTTTTTTTTACTTTTTTCTATATACTATACTATGACTTTTTATGACATTTTTTTCGACATACTATACTGACTTTTTATGACTTTTTTCAACATACTATACCTTAATTATTTTACTGTTTTTTCGACATACTATACTGACTTTTTATGACTTTTTTCGACATATTACACTATGACTTTTTTTTTATGTCGACATACTATATCATGACTTTTTTGACTTTGTTTTGACATTCTACACTATGATTCTTTTTTACTTTTTTTGACATACGATAATATGACTTTTTTCACTTTTTTTCGACATTTGACTTTTTATAAATTTTTTCGACATACTATAATATGACTTTTTATGACATTTTTTGACATTCTATACTATGACTTTTTATGACATTTTTCAACACTTGCCTTTTTATAATTTTATTCAACATACTATACTTTAATTCTTTCATTGTTTTTTCGACATACTATAATATGACTTTTTATGCATTTGTTTCGACATATACTATGAGTTTTTTTACTTTTTTCGATATACTATACTATGACTTTTTTGACACTATACTATTACTTTTTACATTCTTTCGACATATACTATGACTTTTGTGACGGTTTTCGATATACTATACATATATATATATATATATATATACACTATGACTTTTTTTCGACATCGGGACAGCGGGAAATCTCTTTTCAGGGTGTTGTCCTCCACCATTGGATGGATCGAGTGCCAAGAAGCTGGGACCAGCCTGTGCCCCAATCAGGAAACGCCAAAGTTTAAACCATGGCTGCCTCCCGCCTTAGTATTAACCAATCACAATAGCCTGCACATTTTCATGTATTCAGCTTTGACTTTTGAACTGCATTCTTTTTGGGGCGAGGAGAGACAGTAACAGCGCTCCGCTGACTGTGGCTTCTCAAACCGGAACAATCCTTGTATACAAGTTGCTATTATTATTATTATTATTATTATTATTATTATTATTATTCCAGCTTTAATAAACCACCTTAAATGAGAGAAGTTGTTTGTCTTCTGTCCTAACTGACCAAGCTGGACCGCGTCACTACACTATGACTTTTAATGACATTTTTTGACATATTACACTATGATTTTTACAGTTTTTCGACATATATACACTATGACTTTTGTGACGTTTTTCGACAAATACTATGACTTTTTATGAAATTTTTCGACATACTGTACTGTGACCTTTTTTGACGTTTTTTCGACATTTGACTTTTTATAAATTTTTTCGACATAATATACTATGACTTTTTTGACATACTATACTATTACTTTTCATAAGTTTTTTTATATACATACTTTTTATGACATTTTTCGACATACTATACTATGACTTTTACTGTTTTTTTCAACATACGACTTTTTATACTTTTTTTCGATATACTATACTATGACTTTTTAAAAAAACATTGACGTACTATAATATGACTTTTTTTGACTGTTTTCGACATACTATATTATGACTAATTTGACTTTTTTTTAATTTCGACATACTATAGAGGAGAGTGGGGTAAGATGAGCCAGTTTTTACTTATGTGGATCTCCGGGCAAGGGAAATTGAGACAGAAGTACGATGAAGACCTCTACTGTTAATTTGGGATGTTGAATGTTGATGATGAATGCACCGATGACAAAGAGCCTCGAAAAAATGACCTCAGGAAAAAAAGTGTTCAGGTGACTCAACTTAACCCCGGTCAGTGGGTGAATTGACCATCCTATTTTTCACGTTTTAATGCAAGCATAATAAAAAAAAAATAACTTGCCTCTTAAAAAAACAAAAATTAATAATAATTGTTTGTAAAAAACCTTTCCAAACAATGTTAATTTTTTTTTTAAAGCTACCTCAAACAACCCAAAACAAACCAATTAAAGTTTAATTAGGGCCCGAGTGCCGACAGCGGTGAAGGCCCTATTGGAACTGAAGGAATTATTATTATTATTATTATTACACCAAATGAACTGGCTTTTTGAGGGGCTTAACATATTCAAAACTCACCAACATTGGCGGTCGCATCAAGTCTGGTGAATATTTACGTATTTTAAGGGTTTTGGGAATAGGCGCACAAAAATGGCTCGCTAGCGCCCCCTACAAAGATAAAGAAATGTAGCCCCTGCAGTGAGTTTAACGTAGACTCACGAAACTTGGTACACATATGGAGCATGTCAAGAAGTATAATAAACGTCATTGGAGCCATACCCTAAACCCAACAGGAAGTCAGCCATTTTGATTTCAAAGTTCAAAATTAGTGTGATTTTGGCCATTTCCACATGTCGTACTTTAACGAACTCCTCCTAGAGATCTCATCCGATCGACTTCTAATTTGGTCTGAACCATCTTAAGACGTTAAAGATGAAAAATTGTTAAAAGAAAATCTTTTCGTCAGACGGTGTGGGCGTGGCGTGGCGGCCATTTTGTGCGTTTAGCGATGAACGAAGAGGTTGTTGTAACTTGAGTGTACGTTGTCGTATCTGCCCAAAATTTCTCACGATTGACAAGAGTCGAGGTCTGAGGACATCTACAGGCCAATATTGACTTTTGGTCATAGCGCCCCCCTGCTGGCAACAGGAAATGCGCCTTATATGACAAACATAATCCGATTTACATAAAACTTATAATGTGTGGTCTACATGTGATACTGAGCCGCCCCTCTATACGTTAACCACGCCCACTACCTCAGGCCACGCCCCCTTTCATAACATTTGAACCGTTTAAGGTAGAGTCGTGTGTGAGGTACAGGGCATGAAGTTAACTTTTTTGACCACCAGCCACAGTGACTTTTTACCAGCCAGTTTGTTTTTGCCTCATGAAGGTGTAAAACAGGACTTGCTGTGTCTCTATGATCCTGTCCTG
Source organism: Sander vitreus (assembly GCF_031162955.1). NCBI lineage: Eukaryota > Metazoa > Chordata > Actinopteri > Perciformes > Percidae > Sander > Sander vitreus. The sequence continues at coordinate 327,382 of NC_135864.1, forward strand.
TCCTATTGATGGTAGTCTACTTGTGGACATTGCGCCGTCATCACGTGCTGTAGTGGAGGGGGGGGGGCGCCTTGATAATCCTGCATAGGAGCCCGGTGTTGGCTCGTTACGCCACTGCATATAACAGATGAGATGAGATGACAAAATCAGGAGTAGCCTACGCCACCACAACAACAACAACACTGGTGTGCGCGTCAGTCGCGGGGGAAACGGAGCAGCAGCCCCCCCCCTGCAGACAGCCGGCAGATTGAAACAGCAGCCGCTGACTTTAGAGTGAATAAACATCACAGCGTACATTGATGTTAAAATGTTTACATGTTGGCAGGACGGTCTGAAATGTTCTGCACGGTCTTTCGCTGGACGTTTTGTTGGTAACTGTGAGATGTTCGAGTCACACACGTCTCGTCTTCATATCAGAAACTAGGAAATGATCAACCCGTTCTCTCTCCCACTTGGTCAGTGGCTGCAGGTGGGATGCTGGGATTGTGTCCCGGCTGTCAATCAATGTCTTCCAGTGATGCGGGCCCCTGATTGGACCAGGCCTGTAAGCAACCGTGTACCCTGTTTACCGATAGTTAGACGTCTGAATCACTCAATTCTCATTGGCTACCTGCCAACGTGCAGGTAGAGTGACAGTGTTACCAGCCAATTGCAAAATTCACCCGCATTTGGCGGGTGGTCGGGTGTTAATTTCATGCCCTGGTGAGGTATCGTTAAACTCAGCAGACTTCCTTATTCATTGGTGATGGTTTGGCCCGCCCACCTATGCTTTAGCCACGCCCCCTTTTATAACTAATGACCCATTTGATGTAGACCCTTGTGTGAGGTATCAATGAACTCAGCAGAGACTTTCTTTTTAATTGGCCATGGTTTGCCCCGCCCCCTATGCTTTGGCCACGCCCCCTTTCACAGCTAATGAACTGTATGATGTAGAGTCTTATGTGAGGTATAACCCTAACCCGGTCGCAAGGAGCGACGTCCGCCAGTTACCCCGACGCGCGTAAAGTGAAGGACTGCCAACATAGTTTTCAGGAGCAAGAAATATGGTTGTATGCTGTTAATCAAGCCATGTCCAATCTCTCTCACACACACACACGTCCCTCCACTGTGTTCAGTTCTAGTTTCCAACGTTGTTAAAATGTTTCACAGTTTTGAACTTGAGAAGAGAACAGTTTGAACTTCCAGACAACAATGAAAAGGACTATTGGACATCCCATCCATCAAGGGTGCAGGGAAATATGAGTTGTTGCTCCCTCCTTGCAGTTCCTCCAACCTCTTGAGGTTTAGGAAGCTTCTTCAGCATCATTCAGGGAATTTAAACCTATAAAACAAGACATAAAATAAGACATACATAACAAAGACAAGAGCCATGATGAAAAGAATCAGAATCATTATGCTTTTCAAGCAATGCTAAAATCATACTAAACAGCCCTGAATACATATCCTGTAACTGAATACATATCCTGGTAACTGAATACATATCCTGGTAACTGTGGCTGATAAGTAAACACATGCCAATGTCTCGTACAGTAAATGTACTTTACTCTTGCATCTTGCTATAGTTGCCATTCAATAGTATTAATATTATGGAATATATTAACTCAGTCACCTGTCCATCACTTTTGCTCAGATTGTCAAAGAACCCCCCCCCCCCCCCCCGACTGTAGTTTTGTTGAAGGCTGTAGTTCATCATCATCTGGCTGACGTTGCCCCACAGTCACCATTTAGGCAAAAACGGCCTAGCTTAGCTATTCAGGCTAACCTTTAGCTCAATGATTGACATGTAGCATACACAACTTAAGATACATTTGATCTGGCAGCTAGTATAGCTGCAATGCAGAAACTTATCTTCAACAAGCAAAAAAGTCTTACTTCTTGTCCCATGTGCTTCTCCTCTTCACAGCAAAATAGAAATGATTTTATTGAATTTAAACTGACTTTTACTAGAGCAGCGAGCTGGATGAGAGACGGTCAGTTTAAAGCAGCAGCGTTACTTTGTAATATTCAGTTATTTCCTTTTATGCAACTTAGCCCACATTTACAACGGTTATCAGTCAGTTTCACTAGAACTCTTCCCTCTATCACTTCTTGATGGAAACCTGCATAAAACCAGATTAAAGGAGAAGAAACAACACACACACACACACAGTTCAGCTCTTCACTGTATTTCACCTCGTACATTTACACACTGGTTCCCTCCACCAGCTCCACTGGATTCATTTAAGGCACATTGAAGGTGATTCATTCATGTATTAACAGAATTATGAAGATTTTTGGTCTGCAGATAAACACACAAACCTGTCAGCAACATCAAATACATTCAACACACACACGTGTATATATATATATATATATATATAAATCTGGGGATATTTTGGTCCAATCTGGATCAATAATGAGATGCAGCTGTTTCCACTGTAAAGTCTTTGGTAGCAGCAGCTCTGAGAAGGACACTTGGGAGATACAATCGATCAATGTGATTAGCAGGGTTTCCCCCAGCGTATCGGAAGCCTACGCCTCTGGGAATGATCTTTTATGGATTTTAAAGACCTTTTTTAAACTGCTGTTACGGTCGGGCGGCTCGAGTGGAAAGTTAAGCCCAAATCAGGCCAAGACGAGACGAGTTGAAACTGGAGTTGAGACCGGCGGTTCAGACCGCTGCAACTTTCCTGCGACGTTCTTAAACTATTTGGTCTCTTTGAGAATCGTTGGTCTGGGCTTCAGTTAACGTCTGATCTTCAAACCTCCAGTTAGCTTTTATCGCTGACTTAATGGAAGCTTACGCCTCTGGAAATGATATAAACTTCAGCTCAGTTCACACAGAAATGTTGTGATGAGACGAGTTCAAGATTCTGCTCTTCTCTTCCAACGGCCTCATCTTCTCATCCTGTGAGAGGAGGAAGAAGAAGCAGCATCTTCAGCTCTCAACACAGAGGCTGGAAAGTCCTGTTCAGACCCAATTAGACCAGACAAGCTGGCTGACTGACTGACTGACTGACACACACACACACACACACACACACACACACACACACAAGCTGACACACACACAAGACCAGACAAGCTGGCTGACTGACTGAGACACACACACACGAGCTGACACACACAGACAAGACCAGACCAGACAAGCTGACACACACACGCGCACACAAACAGAGAGACACACACACACAGACAGACCAGACAAGCTGACAGACACACACACACACACACACACACACACACACACACACACACACACAGAGACAGACAGACAGACAGACAGACTCTTACTGTGGTCTGAACTGGACTTTTGTTGAGTCATAGTTTCTAATCCCCAGCGAGCTTTACGTCGAGCTCTGTGGAATCTGTGTTGATCTTTTTCATATTTTTTATAGATTCTGATTTTTGCGATGCCGTTTGTTATCACAGAAACTACCGGGCTTTCCAGGACCGCTGGGACTGCTCCCTCGCCGCCGGGGGAAACCTGCAGGAACTGATTTTTGGTTACATTATGCAGCTTTTAAATTAATCACATAATCAAACTATTTATCAAAAAAAAAAAAAAAAAAAAAAAAAAGAAGAGAAGAAACATGAATTAATCTCCTGATTATCATTTCACACGCACAAAAGACACGAAGACGTACGGCTGAGCGGACCTCGAGGCGAGGATGATTTGGTTTCTTCTGGACCGTGAGGTCAGAGGTCAGGTCAGGTCAGGAGCAGTGAAGTGGTTACAGCCTTTTGGACCACCTCGAAATCAAAAAGAACCTAAAAACACAGAATCTGGATCACAGAGGATCCAACCCCACCCTGTTGATTACCCACAATCCCTCACCGATAGACCCCCGCACCGGGACACCCAGTAACCCTGATTGTCTCTGACTGATTTTTCAAAATAAAAGGCCTGTTCATGATGTGTCGCAGCAGAGTGTTCGAGCGTCCGGCAGAAAGATGAAGAGAAACAACGCAGAGCGTTTCGCTGCAGCGTGTTTGTGCAAAAACAAGTCCGTCCCGCTGGAGACCCAGAACCAGAACCAGAACCAGAACCAGGGGGAGTTTTACTGCTGCGGGCGTCATGGTTTCCCCACGTCCACGGTGATCAGCGTGTACAGGTGGAACTTCTCCGCCTTCACCACGCTGTACGTCAGAGAGTTGATCCCGTCTTTGTGCATCGTCTCTCGGGTGTGAGCGATCCGGTTAAACCTGCACACACACACACACACACACACACACACACACACAGATAGAAACACACACACACACACACACACACACACACAGACACACACACAGATAGAAACACACATGCACACACACAGAGCACACACACACATGCACACACACAGAGAGACACACACACAGATAGAAACACACATGCACACACACAGAGACACACACAGATAGAAACACACATGCACACACACACAGAGAGAAACACATGCACACACACAGAGAGACACACACACGCGCACACAAACACACACACACATGCACACACACACAGAGAGAAACACACACACACACACATACAGAGAGAGAAACACACACACACACACACACACAGAGACATACACACACGCGCACACAAACACACAGAGAAACACACACGCACACACACACACAGAGACACAGAGAGACACAGATAGAAACACACACGCACACACACAGATAGAAACACACACGCACACACAGAGAAACACACACACACACACACACACACACACACACACACACAGAGACACACACACACACAGACACACACATTTTGGTTTAGTGTCCAAATCACATTTTCTATTTTAGAATAAAAGGTAATAAAATCATAAATGTGATATTTACTCTTTACCTCCCAGGATTACGCAGCTTTACACCAATATAAATACAAGCTACTAGTATTATTACTGCAGGTTACCTCTGAGGATTGGGGTCGTTCTGTTTGTCTCTCTGGTGGCGGATCATGCGACATTTCCCCATCTCGCCGCTCGGTCTCGAGATGGACATTCCTTTAGATGAGAGCCTGGAGACACAACAAAGACACATTCCTTTAGATGAGAGCCTGGAGACACAACAACACAACCAAGGTTAAAGCTTGAGTTATGGTTCTGGGCTCCACGCAGCTTTCTCTGTAGATAGTGGCCTGAAATTTATACTGGTGTGTGTGTGTGTGTGTGTGTGTGTGTGTGTGTCTGTCTGTGTGTGTCTTTCTGTGTCTGTGTGTGTGTGTGTGTGTGTGTCTTTCTGTGTGTGTGTGTGTGTGTGTGTGTGTGTCTTTCTGTGTGTGTGTGTGTCTGTGTGTGTGTGTGTGTGTCTGTGTGTCTGTGTTTGTGTGTGTGTCTCTCTGTTTGTGTGTCTCTGTGTGTGTCTCTCTCTCTGTATGTGTGTCTGTGTGTGTGTGTCTGTCTGTGTGTGTCTCTGTGTGTGTGTGTGTGTGTGTGTGTGTGTGTCTGTGTTTGTGTGTGTGTCACTGTGTGTCAGAGACACAAAGAGACACACACACACACACACAGAGAGACATTATTATTATTATTATTATGTGTTCTATCTTTTTAGATAAAACAGACAAAGTTTCCTTTTCGGGACGTAATTTGAAGTTGGATAAAAGGTAAAAATATATCGCAGTATGCTTAAAATCGCAATAAAAAGAAGGGTGATTTACGTAAAAATAAAAAATAAAACGTCAATAAAAGCAACAACAATTTCAAAAAAGTGACAAATTTAGGAAAAAAATAATGACAGTTACAAAAACATCCGGAAAGAAAGCTGCAATCAGCGATTATTTTCGTGGTGGATTAATGTGATGTAATGAAAGAAAAGCTGCAACTAAAACGTCTAACTGCAGACGACGTATTGAGGAACTTGTGTCGTAAGAGACAGACTCAGGGCACAGCGAGGTTAGTCAGTTAGTTTAGTCAGCACTTGTTTTATTCTTATATGTTAACAGAGCACAAACAGACATGTTGACACGTCAGAGTAGGAACAGCACAGGTGTGTTCAGACCATTAATGATGGCTGCATTCCCCTTAGGAGAGGCCCTGGTGGTGTTCATGCTGACTCACTGACATCTCTCACTGGGACACTAGATGGAACTGAGCCATCGTTAAGGTGATCAGTCTCAGCTGGGCTCTTCCTACTACGACAAGTCACCATGTCTGCTGTGGAAAAGGTCCATAAAGCAGATTGTGATTGTGAAATAATGTTGTGCAGTTCATGGTTTGAGCCACCAGGTGGAGCCTCTGACTTATTAATGAGACTGAGTTACAGCTCTGAGAGTCAGGTCTGGTTTCTGGTTCTGGGCTCCACACAGTCTGCGTGCGTGTGTGTGCATGTGTGTCTCTGTGTGTGTGTCTCTGTGTGTGCGTGTGTGTGTGTGTCTGTGTGTGTGTGTCTCTGTGTGTGTGTGTGTGTGTGTGTCTCTCTGTGTGTGTGTGTCTCTCTGTGTGTGTGTCTCTCTGTGTGTGGGGGTGTGTGTGTGTGTCTCTGTGTGTGTGTGTGTGTGTGTGTGTGTGTGTGTGTGTGTGTGTGTGTGTGTGTGTCTCTCTCTCTGTGTGTGTGTGTGTGTGTGTCTGTGTGTTACCTGTTGAAGATGTCGTCGTCCTCCCCTCCCCAGCCCCAGTAGTTGTTGGGGAAGCCGTTGATCTTCAGATATTGTTCTTTACTCAGCGAGGAAACGCCTCCAAAATATTGATTATAAGGTAACCTGCAGGACACAGAGACAGAGCACATGAGGACACTGAGACTATAAACATTATCTTCACCGTGGATTCATGTGTGGATGACGTTCTGGATGAATGGATGAGTAGTTTGGGCTCTAAAATGTGGATCAGTGTTTCCCAAAAAGCCCAAGATGACGTCCTCAAATGTGTTGTCCACAACTCAAAGATATTCAGCTCACTGTCCCAGAGGTTCTCAAAGTGATTAATAATGGATTATCAAAATAACTACTGCAACAGAAAACTAACGGACGAACAAACACATGAACTACTAACGTAGGGATGCACCGAATCCAGGATTCAGCTGAATATTGGGCTTTTTTAATAATAATAATAATGTAAACATTATTAATCCCGCAAGGGGAAATTCATGTTTTTCACTCTGTTATTACACACAGACCTGAATTAAACACACATCAGTAACTATACATGCACTAATGGAGACATGTCAGAGTCAGTTTACTCCGCGCTACGCTGGTCGCCGTAATGACGGCGCCGTTGATTACAGGAAGGTGTTTACGTAGGTGGAGCTTCAATGCAGCAGGCTGAGAGGAAGTGGAAATGGAACTGGTGAGCAGAAAAAGTGTTGTTTGGCAGTACTTTCAGTCAAAAGAAGGCCATTCAAGTCCAGCTACATGTTCAATCTGCAATGCTGATTAGTCTGGTGGTGGCGAGGACCCTAAACAATACACAACATCACCGCTGTTACAACATCTGGTATGAAACATCTGGAAGAATACGAGCTGAGCATGAAGGAATCTACAGACAGCAGCCAGAATGCAGCAACTTCAGGTACGGCAAAGGAAGGACAGTCACTGTTTACTTCATTAATGTGTTGACTGTGTTCATGGACTGAGGACGGGACGAGGATTCAGCAGAACCCCAAAAATCTGGATTCGGTGGACACCCCTACTAACAACACTTATGTAGACATAGGGTCTGTACCTACCTATGGTTACTAGTCATGGAGACATAGGGTCTGTACCTACCTATGGTTACTAGTTATGTAGACATAGGGTCTGTACCTACCTATGGTTACTAGTCATGGAGACATAGGGTCTGTACCTACCTATGGTTACTAGTCATGGAGACATAGGGTCTGTACCTACACCGTAGCCTACAGCATAGATCCAACACAGTCATGAATCAAGCTTCACTTTCCACCTCTGGTTTTCTTGTTGTCTTGTGTGTAAAGGTCTGTTCCATACAGAGAACGATAAATATAAAGATAACTGTAAATATTATCAGCCGTTTACAGCACGTTATCGTTAAGCAGTCCTAGTTATCGTTCTTGATGTTGAGTTAAAAAAAACATTCTCCTGTTGTACTGTACAACTCTGCAGTCTGACATTTAACCAACTACAGGAAGTCAAGAGACAAAGTGTGTGTGTGTGTGTGTGTGTGTGTGTGTGTGTGCAGGAAACAGGAAGTGAGGACCCTGACAGATGGTAGTGTTGGTCTCTGTGGTGTCACTGCCACTTCCTGATAACATTTTTCTCTCCCCACTCTCTCATCAGGGCCGCCCTCTCCTTCACTAACACTTATTTTATCATCGTAAACCCACCAGACTCCAAGTAAATAATCAGGACTTTTATCATCGTAAAACACACTTCATTCAAAGTGGACAGAAACTAAATAAAACTACCAAAAGCCGTCTTGGTTCATCTTTCCACTGTTCCAACAATCACCACTCTGGTTTGGTTGAAATAAACCCTTAATTCACCCATTTACATGTGGAGATATGCTGGCTCTATACACGCTAAAAGTCCTGATTATTTACATGGAGTCTGGTGGATATATGCTGGCTCTATACACGCTAAAAGTCCTGATTATTTACATGAGTCTGGTGGAGATATGCTGGCTCTATACACGCTAAAAGTCCTGATTATTTACATGGAGTCTGGTGGAGATATGCTGGCTCTATACACGCTAAAAGTCCTGATTATTTACATGGAGTCTGGTGGATATATGCTGGCTCTATACACGCTAAAAGTCCTGATTATTTACATGGAGTCTGGTGGATATATGCTGGCTCTATACACGCTAAAAGTCCTGATTATTTCCATGGAGTCTGGTGGAGATATGCTGGCTCTATACACGCTAAAAGTCCTGATTATTTACATGGAGTCTGGTGGGTTTGGTGATGGGGATTTCGGGGCTGTTTCGTGTAAACTAAAAGGATCTTCCTCTTTAACTAAAAGGTCTATCTCTGTAGGGATCCATCCCATAATGTTGTCACACACTTATAATAATAATCTGAGTCTGTCAGCAGCAACAACAGAACTTTTAGTAACGCTGACTGCTGCTGAACATTAGTCCTGTAGGGTAACATTACAGCTTGTTACTAACTGCTGCTGAACATTAGTCCTGTAGGGTAACATTACAGCTTGTTACTAACTGCTGCTGAACATTAGTCCTGTAGGGTAACATTACAGCTGCTGAACATTAGTCCTGTGCACACCAGACTCCATTCATATTTCTGTCATTTTAACACACGTTCAGTTTTACTTTTACTGCTCTGTGAACGGGCTGCAGCCCAGGTGTGTCCTCTCACTTGAAGCCGAACTTGTCCATGGACACCGACAGGTGTCTCGGCTGGCTGAAGCACTTGTAGGTGTTGCGGTCGTCCATGGGTATCAGGTCCACGTCGCTGAAGACAAAGCACTCGTAGTCGTACTCCTTCAGAGCCTCCACGTAGCCGATGTTCAGCAGCTTCGCTCGGTTAAACGTCTCGTCTCCGTCCTGACACACACACACACAGTTAAAAACACAATTTTTCAATCCAAAAAGGTAGAAAACTGCAAAAACCTTAGAAACACAAATCTATGACGTCATAGTGAAGGTTCAGTTAATGCTTTTTAATCTAAAATAATGAAATATTGAAGCAGTAATGAATTCACAGATCTCTGAAACCTTAACACCAAACATTGGTGTAGAGAAATGCGAGCGACAGACACTATGTTATAATAATGCCGTGTGAAGCAGGAGTTCCCCGGGGATAGAGAAGAGCTCTCAGCTGAATTACAGATAAAGAAGAGTCCCTGAACGCCTCGGAGGAAAGAACCGGTTGTTCAATCTCAACGTCTTTGTTTGAACGTGGACAGAATGAGGTCACCTGAGAGACACACACACACACACTCACACACACACACACACACACTAACACACACACACACACACACACACACACACACACACACACACACACACACTAACAGACACACACACACACTCACACACAAGCGCACACACACACACTAACAGACACTCACACACACACTAACAGACACTCACACACACACACACACACTAACAGACACTCACACACTAACAGACACACACACACACACACTAACAGACACACACACACACACACTAACAGACACACACACACTAACAGACACACACACACACACACACACACACACTAACAGACACACACACACACACACACACACACACTAACAGACACACACACACACTAACAGACACACACACACACACACACACACACAAACAGACACACACACACTAACAGACACACA
>NC_135864.1:350115-360115 GCF_031162955.1 Sander vitreus
CCATGTCATTCCATGACATTCCATTCCATGTCATGTCATTCCATTCCATTCCATGACATTCCATGTCATGTCATTCCATGACATTCCATTCCATTCCATGTCATGCCCAGTCATGACATGTCATGACATGGCATGGCATGTCATGCGACATGACATGTCATGGACATGACATGACATGGACATGACATTCCATGACATTCCATTCCATGTCATTCCATTCCATGTCATTCCATGACATGACATTCCATTCCATGACATTCCATGACATGTCATTCCATGACATTCCATGACATGTCATTCCATGACATGTCATTCCATGACATGACATGACATTCCATGACATGTCATTCCATGACATGACATGTCATTCCATGACATGTCATTCCATTCCATTCCATGTCATGTCATTCCATGTCATGTCATTTAGCATTCACAACTACATGTCCACAGGATTACCAAAAACACCTACGTTAGCTCCAAGGTAAGAGCACGCTAACGTTAGCTCGCCAGCTAACTCAGCACAGCATCCTTAACTTCACTTAAAGATGAACTGAACTGGAATTTGAGTAAAGGTGATATAACTGATGTATTTTATTTATTCTCATTGGTACAATGATTAAAATGGCTGAATTTCTACGTCACTGGCATGATAAGCAGCCATAGAAACAGTCTGAGACAGTCGGAGGCTAACGGACATGGCTGAGGAAACGGAAACCAACAGGTCTAGGGGGGGGGGGGGGGGGGGTCATACTGCATTGCCCCTGGCTGCAGTAATGACTTGTATAGGGCTAAGGCAGCTGGGGTTACCATACATTTCCACAGGCTGCCTTTGACAAGGAAACCAGTCCTCAACTCATGGCTAGCTGCCTGAAAACTGGCCAGCCCTCCAACAGACCCTGGATTTCGAGTCTGTAGCGACAGACTATTTAGAGAGCTGTACTTTTGATACAACAGGGTCACTGGTGAGGGTTAAGTCCAACAGACTGAAACCTGAGGCCTTTCCGTCAGTTATTGATTTTTCAGGCTACAGTACAGGGCAGACCGATAGACCAACGGCAAGTACAACACCACCGATGCTATCTGCCGCAGAGACAGGGCGCTGAAACGCTCACATCAGGCAGAGGACAGAGAGGTTTAGCTGTTATCCAGCATGCTAGCAATCTACTAGGCAAAGGGCTGGATGGAACGTTGTTGTGACATACACAAAACACGTACATATTCACTTACACGCACAAATAATAAAGCCTAACGTGTAGGCTTTATAGCGTTGAACAAAACAGACTGACACACTGGGCATCACTGAAAATGAGTCCCAAAACCAAGCTAGATACCAACCGATCCAACCTGGGGAAAGAGCTAGCAGCTAAACACGGTGGAAGCACTAATGTCAAACTCCACAAGCTAGCACTCCGACCATAGACTGTATGAATAAACCATGACTCAGACGATATCACAGATCAATAATAATGTTACTAGCTGCTAACTAAACCACAGCGGGTCTGTAACAGAATCCAATGTCCCTTTCTACTCAGCCTGAAGCTAGCTGATGTCTCAGGGCACATTGTTGATGCAGAGCTGCTACTTCCATAGTAAGAGTATCTGAGCAGTACCATCAACGACCACAAGGAACACATCTGCCACTCTGCACTAGCCTCAAGTCAACGCCAAAACTCGTGACTCCTCCGTGCATCTATGGTCAACCTGGGGTGACTCTCCTACGTGCAGCTCACTTATTTTTTATTTCAAACTTTATTTATTTTGGTTTTAACATTTTGCGTGCAGCTCACTTAACAAGCGAGCCCATTGGATGAATTCGTCCAATCACATTTTCCATTTATCTGCCTCGATTTTCTAAAACACACAGGACCTTTTCTATTTTCTCTAAATGCACACGATATATATAAGCAGTCTCTAGTTCCGAAAATACATAATATGCTTGGATACAATGAATGAGAGTGCATGACAGTAGGCTACAGCCCTCCAACCTCCCACCACATCCCCTCTTATAACACCATCAACCACCAGTACACTATACTGGTCCATTCATACTTTCTATTAATGTAACTTCCAACACCTCTCTCTCACAGCATCAACTATGTCCTATGCATGGACATCCATCAGTAAACGGTGCAGGTTGACCTCTCTGCAACACATGGATGCAGTTGCAGTGTCTACACACACCAGTCTCTACCTTCCTGTCTCTCTCTCTGCCTGCCTGCCTGCCTGCCTCTCTCTCTCTCTCTCCCTCCCTCCCTGCCTCTCCCTCTCTCTCTCTCCCTCTCTGCCTGTCTCTCTCTCTCTCCCTGCCTGCCTGTCTCTCTCTCTCTCTCTCCCTGCCTGTCTCTTGCGGTCTAGATTTAAGAACCTCTACGTTTGTACTTGAGTACATGTAATATATAGTAAATGTACTCTTGAGTACATGTACTTACATTCTTGGTTTCGGTGATCTTTAGCTCCAGTCCGGGGGTTAATTCTGGGATGTTTCTGATCTCCGTGGTGCTGTTGCTATGCGACTGCTGGTTCCGGGCGAAGGCGAACGGGATGTCCAGAGACCGGACATAGAAGAAGACAGTGACAGAGATGTGGAGGAAACACAGCAGCACCACCAGCTTACAGGTCCGGTGTAGGAGGCTGAAGTTAACAGTGGAGTCTCCGGCCATCCCGCCTAGCTGCTCCACCAACTGGGATAGTATTTATAAGCAAACTGGGGCGGAAACGTGACTTTGCCTGTTCCCACCAGGGTCCCTCTAACTTACTGTTAACTTTAAGGCTCCATTTCCGCGGATGTTCGCCTGGAAGCTCCGAAGTTTTTAGAGTTTTTAGGTCAAAGTAAAGCGAAAAGTTCCCCAAAAAAGAAGCCGAATTACAACACACAGTGCTGTTAATAGTTTAACATACGTAACAGTCAGATAGCAGTTAGCTTAAATTAGCTCCCCGTGCGTTCACTTTTAATGTGACGCTGCCCTTCCACCCAGGGTTCCTCTAACTTACGGTCAACTTTTAGGCTCCATTTCCGCGGAAGTTCCGGAGTTTTAGACACCGAAGTTGGGTCAAAGTACAGCGAAAAGTTCCCAAAACAAGAAGCCGAATTACAAAACACAGTGCTGTTAATAGTTTGAGCTACGTCACTGTCAGATAGCAGTTAGCTTAAATTAGCTCCCCGTGCGTTCACTTTTAAAGTGACGTAAACTGTTGACGCTAACTGCTATCGCGAGTTAGCAACGCAGGAACTTCGTGTCTCTTTAGTCCTTTACGAGAAAACGGCTGAAAAAACAGATGAAAAGTCTCCCGCTCAAACAAATACTTTAAAAAACGTAGTTTCAACAAATATAAACTGCTGGTTTCTAACAGCGACGTAAAGAAGTAACGGAGTAACTCGACAGACAGCAGCTCAGACTGCCTCAGGACACGAATGTGTCGGGCTGACGAAACGGTTACTTACACTTCCGCTTACGATTTCAAAATGAAAGTCATTTACCGGAAGAGGAAAACATTTTTCTTTTTTTTCAGTATATTACAATTTATCGTAGGAAAATTGAGTTTGCATTCCTCAAAAAAAACTATCCAAACAGATTCAAAACAGCAAGGCTTCATTGACAACACATACAAAAGATAAAAATAAATAAAAGGTGCATTTAATGCCAAAATAAATGAACTTTTAAAACAGTCATTGTAACAGTAATCAATTAGCTTTCTGTACATATATTATTATATAACACATCATTTATATTTTGAGAACCTGGAAGAGTAAAACTGATAATAAAATATAAATAAAAATATATTTTTTTTATTTAATTTTATTTTAAAAACGGAATTGAAATACACACTTATTTATGTCCGGTTATTATGTGGATATATTATGTTATTTAATGTATGAATAAAAATCTCGCTCTTGATTTCTTTTACATATATATTAACAAAGATATATAGAAAATATATAGAAATCCAGTCACGTGGTGATGACTGAAGTAAAGCGGAAACGCCCCCATGTGGTGAAAAGATGTAACTACAACATCAGGCTTTACTCATGTAATTACTATCTGATTAGGAATCAGGAAAACATGTTTGTGTATTTTTGTTTATGTCGGTTCTTTCTATGTATATGTCTCATTGTAATGTGATTCCATCTGTGTTGGACTTGTTTTATTAATAGAAGAAAAGAAAAAGATAATTTAATACAGTATTATTTACTTACTTGTAATGATTATTCCCTCAACCACATCTAAAAATACCGATCCAAACGTTATCTCCCAAACCCACCAGACTCCATGTAAATAATCAGGACTTTTAGCGTGTATAGAGCCAGCATATCTCCACCAGACTCCATGTAAATAATCAGGACTTTTAGCGTGTCTAGAGCCAGCATATCTCCACCAGACTCCATGTAAATAATCAGGACTTTTAGCGTGTATAGAGCCAGCATATCTCCACCAGACTCCATGTAAATAATCAGGACTTTTAGCGTGTATAGAGCCAGCATATCTCCACCAGACTCCATGTAAATAATCAGGACTTTTAGCGTGTATAGAGCCAGCATATCTCCACCAGACTCCATGTAAATAATCAGGACTTTTAGCGTGTATAGAGCCAGCATATCTCCACCAGACTCCATGTAAATAATCAGGACTTTTAGTGTGTATAGAGCCAGCATATCTCCACCAGACTCCATGTAAATAATCAGGACTTTTAGCGTGTATAGAGCCAGCATATCTCCACCAGACTCCATGTAAATAATCAGGACTTTTAGCGTGTATAGAGCCAGCATATCTCCACCAGACTCCATGTAAATAATCAGGACTTTTAGCGTGTATAGAGCCAGCATATCTCCACATGTAAATGGGTGAATTAAGGGTTTATTTCAACCAAACCAGAGTGGTGATTGTTGGAACAGTGGAAAGATGAACCAAGACGGCTTTTGGTAGTTTGATTTAGTTTCTCTCCACTTTGAATGAAGTGTGTTTTACCATGATAAAAGTCCTGATTATTTACATGGAGTCTGGTGGGTTTGGTGAAGATAATTTTTTTAGAACATTTTATATGTTGTTTCCCAATGGATATTAGTAAAATAAGAGTTCCAAACTCTTACGAAGTATTTCCTTGTATGTTTATTGGTACATTTATGACTTTTAATACTTATTCCGTTAACAATGAAGGTCGGATTTATAATGCCACTGATAAAACAAACCAGAGCGACGTGCTGACGTCACCCACCGTGCGTCAATGTGGAGGAATGTGCGGAAACTTCTTGTCCACTTTTCTCTCTGCGCCGCGTTCGTCGAAGAAGGAAAAAAAAAATTAACTTCTAAAGCTGTAAAGAAGTGAAGACAAAGTGGAGGAAAGTGTGGAAGCGAAGAGCCGGTGAGTTTCCCCCGCTTTTCGGGACTAAAGGTCGGGCTGAAAGTGCAGCTGTTGGCGGCTGAAAGTCGGAGCAGAACAACTGGAAAGTTGTTGGCAGTTTGGAGTAAAATGGAGTCGGTGAAGAAGGCGCTGTCCGGGGCTGATCAGCACCATGGCTAACACTCCGACACACTAACACATGCCAACGGCTCTTTATTTTAAACCTAACCGACGAAAAACACTCCGTTAGTACTTTAAACTCACTTAAACTATCAAAATCAAAATGTCGCTTTTTAATATTCGACTTCTAGATAACTTAACGCTTCTTCCGCAAACTAACGTTAAGTTTTGCTTAACCCTTGTGTTGTCTTCCCGTCGACCAGACTCCATGTAAATAATCAGGACTTTTAGCGTGTATAGAGCCAGCATATCTCCACCAGACTCCATGTAAATAATCAGGACTTTTAGCGTGTATAGAGCCAGCATATTTCCACCAGACTCCATGTAAATAATCAGGACTTTTAGCGTGTATAGAGCCAGCATATCTCCACCAGACTCCATGTAAATAATCAGGACTTTTAGCGTGTATAGAGCCAGCATATCTCCACATGTAAATGGGTGAATTAAGGGTTTATTTCAACCAAACCAGAGTGGTGATTGTTGGAACAGTGGAAAGATGAACCAAGACGGCTTTTGGTAGTTTGATTTAGTTTCTGTCCACTTTGAATGAAGTGTGTTTTACGCTGATAAAAGTCCTGATTATTTACATGGAGTCTGGTGTGTTTATGAATATAAGTAAAATAAGAGTTCCAAACTAATTCCGACACACTAAAACAACATCCCAACGGCTCTTTAATTTAAACCTAGCCGCCGAAAAACACTCCTTTAGTACTTTAAACTCACTTAACTATCTTTTATTCGACTTCTAGCTAACTTCCGCAAACTAACGTTAAGTTTTGCTTAGCTCTTTGCATCACAACCACGACATTAAATAACTTTATATGAACTACACTGACTTGATATAACTTTAAATCAAATAAAACGTCGAAAAAACAACAAACGCCTAAAAAAAATACAAAAAAACGTAGGAAAACAAACTCAAAACGTTAAAAAATAGCGACGAAAAAATAAATGTGATTTGAATCGATACAAACCACGACTTTATATAACTTTAGATCAACTACACTGACTTTATCTTAAGTATATATATTCGCAACCTTACTGCAAAGTACCTCCCTTTTACTTTTAGCTTCCCTAAACCAAACTTCTATTCAAGTTTAACTGTGTTTAAGACTTAATCACGTATGCGTTATCCGGGTGATTTGAGCGTTTCTTCTCTTTCTGTGTAGAAAGTCTGGTTACTTATCTTTTGTATCTTGAAAACTTTCTGTAAATATCTTCATATATGTTCGATCTAAAACTACAAATGTTTGTTGAATGTCTCTGACAGCCTCCGCGGTGTAGTCTGTTAAAGTCGCTGTTTTCCAGAGGGAGTTCTGAACGGGTCTTTTCTCCTTATGGCGCTGTCGACTGAGCTGTGGTGCTGTTTCAAAATGGCCGACAGTCACAAACACATTTTTCAGTCTGCTGAGTTTCCCCAACATAACAATGTGTGTGTGTGTGTGTGTGTGTGTGTGTGTGTGTGTGTGTGTGTGTGTGTGTCTGTATGTATATGTGTCTGTGTGTAGATGTATATGTGTGTGTGTGTGTGTATATATATGTGTGTGTGTGTGTGTGTGTCTGTGTGTAGATGTATATATGTGTGTGTGTGTCTGTGTGTAGATGTGTGTGTGTGTGTGTCTGTGTGTAGATGTATGTGTGTGTGTCTGTGTGTAGATGTATATATGTGTGTGTGTGTGTAGATATGTGTGTGTGTGTGTCTGTGTGTAGTGTGTGTGTATGTATATGTGTGTCTGTGTGTGTGTGTGTGTCTGTGTGTAGATATATATGTGTGTGTGTGTGTGTTTGTCTGTCTGTGTGTCTGCAGCATTAATCATAGTAACTAAATCAGAAGTGTAACTAGATGTTGGTTCTGTAACTTCCTCTGTGTTGTCTCCCCTGCAGAGCTGAACCCAACATGGCCGCTCAGACCGTGTTCTCCTTTCCTGTGGGCGTTTCTCTGGAGGACGCCCCGAGCGACGCGCTGCCCGCCCCTCAGTTGGTGATGCTGGCCAACGTGGCGGCCACGGAGGCCGGCTGCGGTGACAGCAGTGCTGCAGACGAGAAGGAGATGATGGAGCTGAAGACGGTGGGATGCACCTACTCGGACAGCGAGGACGAGAACATCATCAGGTCAGCAGTTAGAGTCACTAAAAGTTTTGTTGATGCTGACACACACACACACACACACACACACACACACACACACACACACACACACACACACACACACACACACACACACACATACAGACTCAGATTATTATTCTAAGTGTCTGACAACATACCTAAAGAGGAAGATCCTTTTAGTTTAACATGAAACAGCCCCGAAATCCCCATCACCAAACCCACCAGACTCCATGTAAATAATCAGGACTTTTAGCGTGTATAGAGTCAGCATATTTCCACCAGACTCCATGTAAATAATCAGGACTTTTAGCGTGTATAGAGCCAGCATATTTCCACCAGACTCCATGTAAATAATCAGGACTTTTAGCGTGTATAGAGCCAGCATATCTCCACATGTAAATGGGTGAATTAAGGGTTTATTTCAACCAAACCAGAGTGGTGATTGTTGGAACAGTGGAAAGATGAACCAAGACGGCTTTTGGTAGTTTTATTTAGTTTCTGTCCACTTTGAATGAAGTGTGTTTTACGATGATAAAAGTCCTGATTATTTACATGGAGTCTGGTGGGTTTGGTGATGGTGATTTCGGGGCTGTTTCATGTTAAACTAAAAGGATCTTCCTCTTTAACTAAAAGGTCTATCTCTGTAGGGATCCATCCCATAATGTTGTCAGACACTTAATAATAATCTGAGCAGAAGTCTGTCTCTCTGCCTGCCTGCCTGTCTGACTCTGTGTCTGGACTGTATATTCCAGGTACAGCTATGACAACCAGAACTACCGAGAGGTGTGCATCATCGAGTACCCCGAGTCTCCCGGCCCAAACATCGTCGCCGTCGTCGTAGGCAACGGCACGGAGGACGGGGAAGAAAGCCACGACGACGACGACGACGACAAAGCTGAAGACTTGTCCCGCTGCGCCAGGCCCCGCCCCTCTGACGCCACCAAAACCCCCGAGCAGGAAGTCAAACGTAAACACCCCCCCGCCGCCGCTGTTGCCACGGCCGCTGTTGCCACGGAGACGGCCAAGAAGAAGAAGCCGTTCCACTGTAAGCCGTGTCACTTCCAGGCGCAGAGCGAGCGGGAGTTCGTCGACCACCTCGGCACGCACGGCGTCAGCAAGATGGCGGTGGTGAGTCGCGTGGAGGGGCGGAGCCGAGCGCGGGCGAAGGACGGGGAGGCGGGCGAGGGCCGGGGGGCGCCAGGCGCCAGCGGGGGCGAGGGGGACAGCGGCGGTGAGGAGGCGGGGGCCAGCGGGGACGTGAAAGGGCTGATCAGGTGTGAGCGGTGTGGATACAACACCAACAGATACGACCATTACATCGCTCACCTCAAACACCACAGCAAGGAGGGAGACGACCACAGGTAACCACGGTTACTCAGCACGTCTGTAGCTATAGAGACGGGGCGCCCCATGTAGGCTGAGTCCTTTGCAGCGGCCCAGGTTCGAGTCCGACCTGCGGCCCTTTGCTCGTCTCTCACCATAATTCTTTTTATACAGGACCTAAGTTTTTCATCACAGCCTTAACTGTGTGTGTGTGTGTGTGTGTGTGTGTGTGTGTGTGTGTGTGTCTCTCTCTCTCTCTCTCTCTCTCTCTGCAGGGTGTTTAAGTGCACTCTGTGTCCTTACACCACTGTGAGCCAGTACCACTGGAGGAAACACCTGAGGAATCACTTCCCCAGCAAACTGCACACCTGCAGCCAGTGCTCCTACTTCTCTGACCGCAAGAGCAACTACGTCCAACACATCCGGACACACACAGGTAGGACACACACCTTCACCTGTCACCAGAGCAGGGGGAATGAGAGGGGGGAACACCAGAGCAGGGGGAATGAGAGGGGGAAACACCAGAGCAGGGGGAATGAGAGGGGGGAACACCAGAGCAGGGGGAATGAGAGGGGGAAACACCAGAGCAGGGGGGAACGAGAGGGGGGAACACCAGAGCAGGGGGGAACGAGAGGGGGAGAAACACCAGATCAGGGGGGAATGAGAGGGGGAAACACCAGAGCAGGGGGAACGAGAGGGGGGAACGCCAGAGCAGGGGGAACGAGAGGGGGAACACCAGAGCAGGGGGAATGAGAGGGGGGAACACCAGAACTGTAGCAGTGTAAATGTAGCCTTTGTAGTCTGTCTGACAGCGATCCAGGTGTGATGTTTGTGCTTTGTTGTGCAGGTGTGCGGCCGTTCCAGTGTCCGTACTGCGACTACTCCAGCTCTCAGAAGACCCACCTGACCAGACACATGAGGACGCACTCCGGTCAGTCTCTCACACACACACACACACACACACACACACACACAGACACAGAGAGAGACACGCGCACACACACACACACACAGAGAGAGACACGCGCACACACACAGACACACACACAGA
>NC_135864.1:362615-367615 GCF_031162955.1 Sander vitreus
TACACGCTCAGTAGCTAGGTAAGGACTACACGCTCAGTAGCTAGGTAAGGACTACACGCTCAGTAGCTAGGTAAGGACTACATGAGCTAGCTAGCTGTTTCTCCAGCTTCAGTAGAACAAGGCAGGATTAGCTGGGAGACTTCTTCTAAACGAGGGAACACTTCCACCTTTGTGTGAATACCTGCAGAACAGGGACATGGAAGTAGTTCTTTTGGAGATTATGGTGAACTAGTGTGTGTTGTAGCAGTTTTTGCCATTGAGAACGAGCTAGCATGCTAACGGTTAGCCCCCTAGCCCCCTCGTCTCAGCTAGTGACGTAGAAAGCCGTGCAGATGTTGACCAGCTGACCCGGAGACTGAAGACAGGACACATTCAGAAACTGTATCTCACTCAGAACAGCATGGAGGGTTATCAACGTCTGTATGAAGCACCAGAGACACAAAATAACTCCCAAATCCCAGAAAAAGAGATTTTTATCATAATATGGGCTCTTTAACTTGTTGTTTTAATGTTTTCATTTCTTTTTTGACATTGTGTTGCTTTTTTTCAATGTTTTTTTTCTAATTTTTTGACATTTTTGTCACTTTTACGTTTGACACTTTTTTCTCACCACTACCAACTCATACGAGTTTTACACTTATTAGACACTAAACCTAATTTTTGAGTTTAAAAAGCAGAATTATGCTATAAAATTGAATAAAAACACCCAAAATGTAATGAAAGTAGTGAACTGATCCTTCATTTTTACTTGAGAAGAATAAATGGAACCATCCATGTTCATTTTTGGCTGAAAGAAACCCAAATTTCTGATGTAGACATTTTTTGAAAATGACAGCAACAGGCTGTCAACAGGAGGGTTAAACAGTCTTACATTTGACTTGGTGAAACCTGCAGAAACTGTAATATCGTAGGTGATGAAACCTGTGACCCCCCCCCCCCAACAGGTGCACAACGGGCCCAAACCCCTCTCGTGTCCGTACTGCGAGTACAAGACGGCCGACCGCAGTAACTTCAAGAAGCACGTGGAGCTGCACCTGAACCCTCGCCAGTTCCTGTGTCCGCTCTGCAAGTACGCGGCCTCCAAGAAGTGCAACCTGCAGTACCACATCAAGTCTCGGCACGCAGGCGTCAGCGTGGCGGCCGTCGACATCTCCAAGGTCAGACTCAGGGTCAAGAAACCAGAAAGCTCCGACGGTGCCCAGGAAGCCTTCGGAGAGAGCAAGGCCAGCGATTCCTCTGGTGGAGAGGTAAGTTACTGGGACATATTACTGGGACATATTACTGGGACACGTTACTGGGACATATTACTGGGACATATTACTGGACATATTACTGGGACATATTACTGGACATATTACTGGGACATATTACTGGGACATATTACTGGGACACATTACTGGGACATATTACTGGACATATTACTGGGACATATTACTGGATACATTACTGGGACATATTACTGGGACATATTACTAGATACATTACTGGGACATATCACTGGGACACGTTACTGGGACATATTACTAGATACATTACTGGGACATATTACTGGGACATATTACTGGGACATTACCGAGACGTTAGGGGAAGTAGACAGAGTGTAAGGACTACACGCTCAGTAGCTAGGTAAGGACTACACGCTCAGTAGCTAGGTAAGGACTACATGCTCAGTAGCTAGGTAAGAACTACATGCTCAGTAGCTAGGTAAGGACTACATGAGCTAGCTAGCTGTTTCTCCAACTTCAGTAGAACAAGGCAGGATTAGCTGGGAGACTTCTTCTAAACGAGGGCCCACTTCCACCTTTGTGTGAATACCTGCAGAACAGGGACATGGAAGTAGTTCTTTTGGAGATTATGGTGAACTAGTGTGTGTTGTAGCAGTATTTTGCCATTGAGAACGAGCTAGCATGCTAACGGTTATCCCCCTAGGCCCCTCGTCTCGGCTAGTGACGTAGAAAGCCGTGCAGATGTTGACCAGCTGACCCGGAGACTGAAGACAGGACACATTCAGAAACCGTATCTCACTCAGAACAGCATGGAGGGTTATCAACGCACCAGAGACACAAAATAACTCCCAAATCCCAGAAAAAGAGATTTTTATCATAATATGGGCTCTTTAACTTGTTGTTTTAATGTTTTCATTTCTTTTTTGACATTGTGTTGCTTTTTTTCAATGTTTTTTTTCTAATTTTTTGACATTTTTGTCACTTTTACGTTTGACACTTTTTTCTCACCACTACCAACTCATACGAGTTTTACACTTATTAGACACTAAACCTAATTTTTGAGTTTAAAAAAGCAGAATTATGCTATAAAATTGAATAAAAACACCCAAAATGTAATGAAAGTAGTGAACTGATCCTTCATTTTTACTTGAGAAGAATAAATGGAACCATCCATGTTCATTTTTGGCTGAAAGAAACCCAAATTTCTGATGTTACTGGGACATACTACTAGATACATTACTGGGACATATTACTGGGACATATTACTAGATACATTACTGGGACATATTACTAGATACATTACTGGGACATATTACTGGATACATTACTGGGACATATTACTGGGACATATTACTAGATACATTACTGGGACATATTACTAGATACATTACTGGGACATATTACTGGGACATATTACTAGATACATTACTGGGACATATTACTAGATACATTACTGGGACATGTTACTGGGACATATTACTGGGACATTACCGAGACGTTAGGGGAAGTAGACAGAGTGAACTATGCTTTAGTTTATGTTATGTAGGTAAGAGGTACGTTAACGTGATATTAGTTAACTGAGAAAACTGATATTTCTTCTGGCGTTTTTGTCGTGTTTTGTTGCTTTCTTTGAGTTCAGTAATTGCAGCATCTTTCCTAAACACAGAGAGTAATGGTGTTAAATAATCCTGATGTTTTTGTCCCTAATCTCGCAGCGCTACGCGGAGGACTCTGACATGGACGACGTGGACGATGGCAACAGTTTGGACTCGAGTCCGATCAATCTGTCGATCAGAAAGAGCGGCCGGCTGAGCGGCGCCGAAACAGAGACGCAGAGCGAAGCGCCGGACAAAGCTCTGAGGAAATCCAGCACTGCTGCCGAGAGAGAGACGCTTCAGAAAGTTAAAGTGGAACCGGAGAAAAAAGTCACAACGAGGCAGAAGAAGACGGAGAAGATGTACGGGAATCTTCCAGAGACGGAGACGGGGAACGTGACCACAGAGAAGGGAAAGAGACGAGTCAAGAAAACAACCGAAACCGTAACGGAAGAATCAGAAAAGGACCGAATGGAGATGGAGAAAACCCAGCGGAAAAGATCAGAGGAGCAAAGAAACGCGAGTCAGAAAGAAGACAAAAAGTCAAAGCCCGAGAAAGAACTGAAGAAGACCGAAAGCAGCGGAAAGGAAAACAAAAGCCTCAACAAGCAGAGGAAGTCCGGAGAAAAGAAGGCGGAGAAAACGGCAGAACGTATTGAAGAAGCTCCGCAGAAACATGACGCACAGCAGAAACCCGACGCACAGCAGAAACCCGACACACAGCAGAAACCCGACGCACAGCAGAAACATGACGCACAGCAGAAACATGACGCACAGCAGAAACATGACGCACAGCAGAAACATGACGCACAGCAGAAACCCGACGCACAGCAGAAACATGACGCACAGCAGAAACATGACGCACAGCAGAAACATGACGCACAGCAGAAACATGACGCACAGCAGAAACATGACGCACAGCAGAAACATGACGCACAGCAGAAACCCGACGCACAGCAGCAGAAACCTAACCCTCTGCAGAAACATGATGCACAGCAGAAACATGATGCACAGCAGAAACATGATGCACAGCAGAAACCCGACGCACAGCAGAAACATGACGCACAGCAGAAACATGACGCACAGCAGAAACATGATGCACAGCAGAAACCCGACGCACAGCAGAAACCCGATGCACAGCAGAAACCTAACCCTCTGCAGAAACATGATGCACAGCAGAAACATGACGCACAGCAGAAACATGACGCACAGCAGAAACCTGACCCTCTGCAGAAACATGATGCACAGCAGAAACATGACGCACAGCAGAAACATGATGCACAGCAGAAACCTGACCCTCTGCAGAAACCCGATGCACAGCAGAAACATGATGCACAGCAGAAACCCGATGCACAGCAGAAACCTAACCCTCTGCAGAAACCTGACTGTCTCCAGAAACGCCCAAAGGAAAAAGCTGCGAAGCGAAAAGCAACGGAGGCTCTCGATCTTTCTCAAAAGTCCTCGACCGAGACTCCGGCAAAGGTCAGACGGCTGAAAGTTCCTGCCGCCGCTGAGAAAGACACAAAGAAGATTCAGGATTCTCCTTCTTCTCCGAGCCCGGCAAAGCCAAAGAAAACCCGGAGCGCCGGAAAGAAAGCTACGGAGCCTCTAAAACAAACTGTGGCTCCAGTTACAGACGAGAAGGACGCTACGCCAGGCAACAAAACGCCAACAAACAAACCCTCGGTGAAGATGGAGCACAAAGTCTCAGAGAAGATGGAAGTTCCCTCTGCCTGCAGCTCAGGTGAGTCCACACCTGTCTCCAGATGCTCTTTTCTGTTATGTTTGTGGGTATTTGGTAGTCTGACCAGCCAGCCCCACATCCAGATGTTGGGTCTGGGAACTCCCCATTGGCTGGGCTCAATCTGAGGGGCGGGACAAACGGTGCTCTTTCAAATTCCCTCTGCACGCAATAGGACAGCTCTCCAACCAATCAGAGCAGCGCTAGCTGATAGATTACACTCAATATTTTGAGTGTAATCTATATTTCCAGCTCGCAAGCCAACGGAGAGTTGCTAGACGCCCCAGCTGCAGATCACACCTCTGCTGCTAGGGGGGTCTAGATTTCTAGACTAGGTTTGACATAAGTCATAGGATTGACATTTTTGTGCCTCTGTTACAGACGAGAAGACGTTGGGCGACAGAGACGCTCCACCAGACAAACGGACGCTAACCACGA
>NC_135864.1:377615-385115 GCF_031162955.1 Sander vitreus
ACACCGACGGGACGTTAGCATCACGCTGATACACACAGACGGGACGTTAGCATCATGCTAACACACACCGACGGGACGTTAGCATCACGCTAACACACACGGACGGGACGTTAGCACCACGCTAACACACACATACAGGATGTTAGCACCACGCTAACACACACATACAGGATGTTAGCACCACGCTAACACACACATACAGGATGTTAGCACCACGCTAACACACACAGACGGGACGTCTTTGCAACTCTAGAAGCTTCTCTGCTACAGTTAGATCCATTATTTTAATATTATATTAGCATGTTGGGCAGGTTAATATGAATATTATGTTGTTGTTGTTGTTGTGGTTGTCGTGGTGACCTGCAGGAAGTCGATCCTGGCGAGCGCTCCCAGGAACAGACTCATCCCCGGCTTCAACACAAACGTCCTGGGAACCAGCGCCTGGGAGGGGACCACTGACATCACTTCCTGTTCAGTCAACAGACCCAGGATCTGAGAGAGAGACAGACAGGCAGACAGGTTAGACAGGCAGACAGGTTAGACAGACAGACGGACCAAACCCACCAGACTCCATGTAAATAATCAGGACTTTTATCATGGTAAAACACACTTCATTCAAAGTGGACAGAAACTAAATAAAACTACCAAAAGCCGTCTTGGTTCATCTTTCCACTGTTCCAACAATCACCACTCTGGTTTGGTTGAAATAAACCCTTAATTCACCCATTTACATGTGGAGATATGCTGGCTCTATACACGCTAAAAGTCCTGATTATTTACATGGAGTCTGGTGGAGATATGCTGGCTCTATACATGCTAAAAGTCCTGATTATTTACATGGAGTCTGGTGGAGATATGCTGGCTCTATACACGCTAAAAGTCCTGATTATTTACATGGAGTCTGGTGGAGATATGCTGGCTCTATACACGCTAAAAGTCCTGATTATTTACATGGAGTCTGGTGGGTTTGGTGATGGGGATTTTGAGGCTGTTTCATGTTGAACTAAAAGGATCTTACTCTTTAACTGTAAGACTGATGGAGATTTATCTCTTAGACACATTAACATAAGAAAAGGTAAAATGACCCTTTAATATAAATATAAGTCCATAAAGTCTCACATCGTGCTCCTTGATGATTCCCGGCGTGTCGAATAGCCAGCGGGCGTCTTTCAGCTCGTTGAAGCTGAACTCATCAGCTGACCGGCTGGGAGCTGAGAAGATTATTAAAAAAACTTGGAATTTAACAAGAAAAAAGTCTGAATATTATCAGAAAAACAAGTTGGAAAGTTTTTCAAAATAAAAGTCAAATTGACAGAACAGTTTATTATTATTATTACTACAAGGATAAAAGCCCCTCCCCCCCGGCCAACCAATCACCAGTCAGTCCCAGCTGGTCCCGCCCCCCCCCCCCCCCCGGCCAACCAATCACCAGTCAGTCCCAACTGGTCCCGCCCCCCCCCCCGGCCAACCAATCACCAGTCAGTCCCAGCTGGTCCCACCCCCCGCCCCACCAATCACCAGTCAGTCCCAGCTGGTCCGCCCCCTCCACCCCGGCCAACCAATCACCAGTCAGTCCCAGCTGGTCCCGCCCCCCCGGCCAACCAATCACCAGTCAGTCCCAGCTGGTCCCGCCCCCATCCTCCCGGCCAACCAATCACCAGTCAGTCCCAGCTGGTCCCGCCCCCCCGGCCAACCAATCACCAGTCAGTCCCAGCTGGTCCCACCCCGCCCCACCAATCACCAGTCAGTCCCAGCTGGTCCCGCCCCCAACCAGTCAGTCCCAGCTGGTCCGCCCCCCATCCACCCCGGCCAACCAATCACCAGTCAGTCCCAGCTGGTCCCGCCCCCCCGCCCCACCAATCACCAGTCAGTCCCAGCTGGTCCTCACCTGCCGTCGTCTTCCTCGTCTCTTCGTCTTCGTTTTCTCCAAAAGCCAAACTGTCGAAATCAAACTCAATCTCATCACGTCTGGACCTGACCTCAGACCGGAACGTTCTGCCCACTCGACCTGGACCCCAACAGATCAATCAGTCAGTCAATCAGACAGACAGTCAGTCAGTCAGTCAGTCAGTCAATCAGTCAGTCAGTCAATCAGTCATCAGTCAGTCAATCAATCAGTCAGTCAGTCAGTCAATCAGTCAGTCAGTCAGTCAGTCAGTCAATCAATCAATCAGATCAGTCAATCAATCAGTCAATCAATCAATCAGTCAGTCAGTCAGTCAGTCAGTCAATCAATCAATCAGTCAATCAATCAATCAGTCAATCAGACAGATCAGATCAGACAGTCAGTCAGTCAGTCAGTCAGTCAATCAATCAATCAGACAGTCAATCAATCAGTCAATCAGTCAGTCAGTCAGTCAGTCAGTCAATCAATCAATCAGTCAATCAGATCAGTCAGTCAGTCAGTCAGTCAGTCAATCAGTCAGTCAATCAGACAGACAGACAGACAGACAGTCAGTCAGTCAGTCAGTCAGTCAATCAGTCAGTCAGTCAAATAACATCAGAGGCTGGAGCTGAGGAGGATGAAACGAGGCACGTGTGTCTGCCTGCCTGTCTCCCTCCCCTCTGCCTGCCTGTCTCCCCCTGCCTGCCTGTCTCCCTCCCCCCTGCCTGTGTGTCCCCCGCCTGCCTCCCTCCCTCCCCGCCTGCCTGTCTCCCTCCCCCCTGCCTGCCTGTCTCCCCCTGCCTGCCTGTCTCCCTCCCCCCTGCCCGTCTGTCTCCCTCCCCCCTGCCCGTCTGTCTCCCTCCCCCCTGCCCGTCTGTCTCCCGCCCCCCTGCCTGCCTGTCTCCCCCTGCCTGCCTGTCTCCCTCCACCCTGCCTGTCTCCCTCCCCCCCCCTGCCTGTCTCCCTCCCCCCTGCCTGTCTGTCTCCCCCCTGCCTGCCTGTCTCCCTCCCCCCTGCCTGCCTCCCTCCCCTGCCTGCCTGCCTGTCTCCCCCCTGCCTGCCTGCCTGTCTGTCTCTCCCCTGTCTGCCTGCCTGTCTGTCTCTCCCCTGTCTGCCTGCCTGTCTGTCTCTCCCCTGTCTGCCTGCCTGTCTTACCCACTAGGTAGCCCTTCCTGCTGAAGAGTCTGATTCTCTGCAGTTCTTCCTGGGACATCTCGTCCTCTGTCTGTCTCTCTGACTCGTTGAGACGCTCCTGTCGTCTGAACATCCTGTACGGAGTCGGGTTGATGATGGGGAACTTAAGCAGGTCCAGAGTCGTCCCTGAACGCACCACGGCGGCAGAAAAAAAACACATGAGGACCAATCACAGCACAGCGCGTTCTCATTGGCGCAGACACATTTAACATATACCATAATATAGTGGACACTAAACCATGCTGTCTAAACAAACATTACAATAAAACATAAATAAGTCAAATGGAGTTTGGTGTACACATTCAAATCACAGAACTGTGAACCAGACTCCATTCATATTTCTGCCACTTTAATGTGTGTAATGGCGTTTTTCCACTACATGGTACCTGCTCGCCTCTACTCGCCTTTTTTGGTTGAGGTTCCCAGCGAGCTGAGGCGATACCAAAAGGTGACGTGAAAGTGACAGACGGGGGTGTCCTGAACAAACCCCCCATCTTTAAATAGTTCAGCCAGCTGTGTTTATTTCTGCTGCCTCCAGCTTCATTTGAAACTAAATGTGTCTTCTAGTAACAACAACACACCTTCCACGTTCTGTGTGTGTGTCGCGTTAGCTCACGGCAGTTTCCTGCGGCGCCGCTATGACGACCAGCCACACTCGCCTCACGCATGAGGCGATACTTAATCTGCAATGTAGGAAGGAGGACGGGGCACCGCAGCCGAGCAGAGTAGAGCTGGTACTAGCAGTGGAAAAACGCCATTAAAGTGGCAGAAATATGAATGGAGTTTGGTGTGCTCACCAGACTTTATTTAACATTAAAGTGCCAGACCAATACTCACCGGGCCAGGGGGAAATGGTGGCCTTGTGGATGAGGTCAGAGGCTTTGGACTTGCAGTAGTCGGACTCCAGCAGCGTGTTGAAGAGCGTGGACTTGCCGGCGTTGGCGCTGCCCACTAGGTACACGTCTCCTTGGTACCTCCAGGACCGCTGCAGGCTGGAGATCAGGCCCTCCACGCCGTAGCCCGTCTTGGCGCTGATCAGGTGCACGTCCGTCACCTGGCCGCCGAAGCCGGCGTCCTGGCAGTACTGAGACAGCTGGCGCCTGATTCGCTGCAGGTAGTTGGGCGCGTCTGCCGGCAGGAGGTCGACCTTGTTGCCGAGGACGACGACGTGTTTGTTGGTGCCGATCAAGTCGGGAAGACCTGGGACGATGGAGTCAGGGACGTCCAGCAGGTCCACGATCAGCAGCACCAGAGCTGGAGAGACAGACAGGTTAGAGAGAGAGACAGGTTAGAGAGAGAGACAATATGTGTGTGTATATGTATATATGTGTGTGTGTGTGTGTGTGTGTGTGTATGTATATATGTGTGTATATATGTGTGTATGTGTGTGTGTATGTATATGTATATATGTGTATGTGTGTGTGTGTATGTATATATGTATGTATATCTATGTGTGTATGTGTATATGTGTGTATATGTATATATGTGTATGTGTGTGTGTGTATGTATATATGTGTGTATATCTATGTGTGTATATATATGTGTGTGTGTGTGTGTGTATGTGTGTGTATGTGTGTATGTATATACGTGTGTATATCTATGTGTGTATATATGTGTGTGTATGTGTGTGTATATGTGTGTGTGTGTGTGTGTATGGGTGTATATATGTGTGTGTGTGTGTATATATGTGCGTATGTGTGTGTATGTGTATATGTGTGTGTATATATGTGTGTATGTATGTGTGTATGTGTGTATATGTGTGTGTGTGTGTGTGTATATATGTATGTATATCTATGTGTGTATGTGTATATGTGTGTGTGTAGATAACCTTTGAGGGGGCGGAGCCTCTGCACCACAGCGCGGTATTGGTCAGCAGTCATCTGGAGGCTCAGGGCCTTGTGGTGGTGCGTGAGCAGGTGGCAGCGCTGGCACGTTGCGCCGGCCAGACGCTCTTCCTGCCGCAGCGCCTTGAGCTTCTCGCTGGGCAGGTACCCGGGCACCGTGGTGTCCGCGCAGTGCAGCAGGGCGCCGCAGCCCGAGCAGCAGGTGTCGCTGGGAGGCTCGTCCACATCCGGCGTGCCGAAGACTTTATGCTCGCCTTTACCTGGCGACAGGGAGGAGAACAGAAGACTCTCTGTACCTCAGATCTATCTATACATAGATAGATAGATAGATAGATAGATAGATAGATAGAGGATGCTGTCCTATCACAGAAACTCAAAAAAAGCTAAATCCCTCCCTCCCTAAATCCCTTCCTCTCTATCTCCCTAAATCCCTCCCTCCCTTCCTTCCTCCCTCCCTAAATCCCTTCCTTCCTCCCTAAATCCCTTCCTCTCTACCTCCCTAAATCCCTCCCTAAATCCCTCCCTCCCTAAATCCCTTCCTCCCTCCCTCCCTAAATCCCTTCCTCTCTACCTCCCTAAATCCCTCCCTTCCTCTCTACCTCCCTAAATCCCTTCCTCCCTCCCTAAATCCCTTCCTCCCTCCCTCCCTAATTCCCTTCCTCCCTCCCTAAATCCCTCCCTCCCTCCCTCCCTAAATCCCTTCCTCCCTCCCTAAATCCCTCCCTCCCTAATTCCCTTCCTTCCTCCCTAAATCCCTCCCTCCCTAATTCCCTTCCTTCCTCCCTAAATCCCTTCCTTTCTACCTCCCTAAATCCCTCCCTTCCTCTCTACCTCCCTAAATCCCTTCCTCTCTACCTCCCTAAATCCCTCCCTCCCTCCCTAAATCCCTTCCTCTCTACCTCCCTAAATCCCTCCCTCCCTCCCTAAATCCCTTCCTCTCTACCTCCCTAAATCCCTCCCTACCTAATTCCCTTCCTAAATCACTAAATTGAAATCCTGATCAGAGTCTGATGATCTCAGAGCCCTACCTGCCTTCCTCTTCTTCCTTTTGGTTGAGGCCAGGAGGCTCTGGTCCAGAGGGAAGTCCACGTCGTGGAACTGGATGAGAGAGTCCGGCTCCGCCCCCTGCTGGGCCACGCCCCCCAACACCTGCAGCTGGCGCTCCAGAGACCGCAGGTGAGTCTGAGGCTGCAGGTGAGTCTGAGGACGCAAGTGAGTCTGAGGAGGAGAGGACGCCGAGACGCTCAGCTGATGGACGGCGTCTCCATCCTCCTGACGCTGCTGCTGCTCCTCTGGATCTGACAGAAGACTCCACTTTAGTTAAAGAGTCAACACACACACACTTCATGTTTTGAGCCCCCTGAATGGTTATATTTACCTCTTCTGGGGAGTGGGTTCTCTAATATTTTAGGGGGACAAATCTACCTCTTCTAAATATCCCCTGCATCACCCCCGAAATCTAACCCTTCGGTTGGAAGTGTTAACATAATAAATATATAATAGCAGTGTCAACATTTACATTTTAACACACATTGAAGTGACAGAAATATGAATGGAGTCTGGTGTGCACACCAGACTCCATTCATATTTCTGTCACTTTAAAGGGTATCTTGGGTATTTTTTAACCTGGACTCTCTGTCTCCATGTCTGTGTGTCTGATGGAGACAACAATCTCTAAAACTGGTCCAGTATTAAACCAGAACCAAGCTGTAATGTTACCCTACAGGACTAATGTTCAGCAGCAGTTAGTAACAAGCTGTAATGTTACCCTACAGGACTAATGTTCAGCAGCAGTTAGTAACAAGCTGTAATGTTACCCTACAGGACTAATGTTCAGCAGCAGTCAGAGTCACTAAAACTTCTGTTGTTGCCGCTGACAGACTCAGATTATTATTATAAGTGTGTGACAACATTATGGGATGGATCCCTACAGAGATAGACCTTTTAGTTAAAGAGTAAGATCCTTTTAGTTTACACGAAACAGCCCCGAAATCCCCATCACCAAACTACACCAGACTCCATGTAAATAATCAGGACTTTTAGCGTGTATAGAGCCAGCATATCTCCACCAGACTCCATGTAAATAATCAAGACTTTTAGCGTGTATAGAGCCAGCATATCTCCACATGTAAATGGGTGAATTAAGGGTTTATTTCAACCAAACCAGAGTGGTGATTGTTGGAACAGTGGAAAGATGAACCAAGACGGCTTTTGGTAGTTTGATTTAGTTTCTTTCATCTTTGAATGAAGTGTGTTTTACGATGATAAAAGTCCTGATTATTTACATGGAGTCTGGTGGGTTTTCTCACCTGTACAGTCCACAAACACGAACTTCTCCTCCAGACCCGGGTCCACGGTGCAGCTTCTCCCGGCTCTGCTGCACAGCTGCCGGGTCAGACTCCGAGCTGCCGCGGCCTCTGAGCCAGGCACTGACCCCGCACGAGCCGCAGCGGGGACACGGCGGGCTGGAACACCAACCGCCCGGCGGACCCCCACCTGGACCACCTTCCACATGTTGAACTCCTCCGAGTGTTCCTGAAAAACAGCGCGCGCTCACCTTGGAGCTCCAAATCAAAC
>NC_135864.1:397615-405115 GCF_031162955.1 Sander vitreus
TTCCACGTTTTATACCACATTTTTCAACATTCATTTTTTTTTATTAAAGGTTTTTTGACTTTTTATTTTTTGCACTTTGATGTTTTTGTTCTTTTTTTCCCACTTTTTAATTTTTTTTTTTGACATGTTGTCCACTTTTTCAATGTCTTGTAAAAGAAATGTCTTCAAAATGCTATAAAATGTAATACAACACCCAAATCCAATGGAAGTAGTGGACCGATCAGGTATTTTGCAGAACCATCCACGCTATTATTACTTTATGTTGAAAATTTGGTTGAAAGAAACCCAAATTTTCTGATGTTTTGAAAATATTTGTCATATTTGACCCGAGGTCAACAGGAGGGTTAAGAAAAAAAACCCCAAAAAAAGTCTGATTTACCTCAGCAACACTGTTGACAGCAGCAGTGACCTCTTCCCATTCAGCCTTCTTTCTCCAGCCTTTAACACCAGTTCTCAGGCTGCCAGATAGTGAACCTGAGATATCAGGGTTTCAGTCTCCACCTCTGAGAAGTGACGCTTCTCAGCCGGATTACGTCTCGCCATGTCCTAAATTATAGGAGCGAGGCCTCACAACCCAGAATATATTGGGGCGTGATATTTAAATAACGATCGTTTCCAGCTGCTGCATTTATCAATGCATGACCATCCTTACGCTCTGATTGGTGTGATACCAACGCTTCATGAATCACACGTGAAGCCTGTCGTCAGATGATTTCTACGCTCATATCTGCTCTGGTTTCTACGTTAGGTTGACCAATGAGGGCCAGAGAGCCCAGGATGAAAAATACTAAAGAAAAAAAGAAGTTACCCTTTAAAGTGACAGAAATATGAATAGAGTCTGGCTCTATTCATATTTCTGTCACTTTAATGTGTTTGTTTACAAAGCATGATATAAAATCCCTATAAATACTCCGTTTCCCATGAGCCTCGCTGCCTCCCAGCCCGATGCGTACCTGGTCCAGCGTTGTCTGGGTGACGGAGTAGTCTTCGATCCTCAGCGTGTCTTTGTTTTGGGCGAGGATGTTGAAGATGTGTGTGAGCGAGGTGAGAGAGGAGGGCAGCTGGTACTGCAGCATGTTGCGATGCTTCTCCTTCAGCGTGCTGCCGCTCAGCTCGCACTCGATGAACTTCATGACGGGCAGCAGGTCGGCGTCCGGCCCCCCCACCCGCAGGATGATGGTGTACCCGTCCCCGAACCTGACGGGACACAACAAGGCTCAGTCTCAGGCTACGTTCCCCCCTCTCATTCCCCCTGCTCTGGCGTTCCCCCCCTCTCATTCCCCCTGCTCTGGTGTTCCCTGCTCTGGCGTTCCCCCCTCTCATTCCCCCTGCTCTGGCGTTCCCCCCCTCTCATTCCCCCTGCTCTGGTGTTCCCCCCTCTCATTCCCCCTGCTCTGGCGTTCCCCCCTCTCATTCCCCCCTGCTCTGGCGTTCCCCCCTCTCATTCCCCCTGCTCTGGTGTTCCCCCCTCTCATTCCCCCCTGCTCTGGCGTTCCCCCTCTCATTCCCCCTGCTCTGGTGTTTCCCCCCTCTCATTCCCCCCTGCTCTGGGGTTCCCCCCCTCTCATTCCCCCTGCTCTGGGGTTCCCCCCTCTCATTCCCCCTGCTCTGGTGTTCCCCCTCTCATCCCCCTCTCATTCCCCCTGCTCTGGCGTTTCCCCCTCTCGTTCCCCCTGCTCTGGCGTTCCCCCCTCTCATTCCCCCTGCTCTGGTGTTTCCCCCTCTCATTCCCCCTGCTCTGGTGTTTCCCCCCTCTCATTCCCCCCTGCTCTGGTGTTCCCCCCTCTCATTCCCCCTGCTCTGGTGTTCCCCCCTCTCATTCCCCCTGCTCTGGTGTTCCCCCCTCTCATTCCCCCTGCTCTGGTGTTTCCCCCCTCTCATTCCCCCCTGCTCTGGTGTTTCCCCCCTCTCATTCCCCCTGCTCTGGTGTTCCCCCCTCTCATTCCCCCCCCTCTCATTCCCCCCTCTCGTTTCCCCCTGCTCTGGTGTTCCCCCCCTCTCATTCCCCCTGCTCTGGTGTTCCCCCCCTCTCATTCCCCCCTGCTCTGGTGTTCCCCCCTCTCATTCCTCCTGCTCTGGTGTTCCCCCCTCTCATTTCCCCCCTCTCATTCCCCCCTCTCATTCCCCCTGCTCTGGTGTTTCCAAGCCCCTTAAACCTTTTGTAACAGATATATACAAGCGAAGTACAACAAACAAACACATTTTATTTTGAAATCCAGTGTTACCTGTTCTTGAGGTGTTGGACGCTGCCGAGACATCTGAACCTGCCGTTCACCATGATGGCCATCCTGGTACACAGAGCCTCACACTCCTCCATACTGACACACACACACACAGACAGACAGACAGACAGACAGACAGACACACAGACACACACACACACACACACAGACACACAGACAGACAGACAGACAGACACACACAGACAGACAGACAGACAGACAGACAGACAGACAGACAGACAGACACACACAGACAGACAGACAGACAGACAGACAGACAGACAGACAGACAGACAGACACACACACACACACTTGTTAGTTTGTTGTGTGTTGAAGCTAGTCCTACCTGTGTGAGGTGAGGTCTGATTGGTTGTGTGAGTCGTACCTGTGTGAGGTGAGGTCTGATTGGTTGTGTGAGTCCTACCTGTGTGAGGTGAGGTCTGATTGGTTGTGTGTGTCCTACCTGTGTGAGGTGAGGTCTGATTGGTTGTGTGAGTCCTACCTGTGTGAGGTGAGGTCTGATTGGTTGTGTGAGTCCTACCTGTGTGAGGTGAGGTCTGATTGGTTGTGTGAGTCCTACCTGTGTGAGGTGAGGTCTGATTGGTTGTGTGTGTCCTACCTGTGTGAGGTGAGGTCTGATTGGTTGTGTGAGTCCTACCTGTGTGAGGTGAGGTCTGATTGGTTGTGTGAGTCCTACCTGTGTGAGGTGAGGTCTGATTGGTTGTGTGAGTCCTACCTGTGTGAGGTGAGGTCTGATTGGTTGTGTGTGTCCTACCTGTGTGAGGTGAGGTCTGATTGGTTGTGTGTGTCCTACCTGTGTGAGGTGAGGACGACGGAGCGTCCCTCCTTGATGATGCTGTGGATGCAGTTCCAGAGAGCACGGCGAGCTTTAGGGTCCATGCCCGTGGTCGGCTCGTCCTGAAATATATCAAATATATATCAAATATATCAAATATTCATCAGAGAAGACTCAATATTTACTTTGAATCTTTTGAGACATGGTAAGGTTGTGTGTGTGTGTGTGTGTGTGTGTGTGTGTGCGTGCGTATGCTTGTGTGTTACCAGGAAGACGACTGGCGGCGCTCCGATCAGCGCCATGGCGGTGGACAGCTTCCTCATGTTTCCTCCGCTGTAGCTTCCTGCTGCTTTGTCAGAATACTTCAGCAGACCCAACTTCCTGATCCCCCACTCAGCCACCTGACAACCAACCAATCATATCATCAGGTTTAACACTCAGCCACCTGACAACCAACCAATCATATCATCAGGTTTAACACTCAGCCACCTGACAACCAACCAATCATATCATCATGTGTCACCAATCACATTAGTGATTAATTAATATAATAGGCAAACGCTTATTATATATATATATATATATATATATATATATATATATATATATATATATATATATATATATATATAATAATTTATATGAAATGAGGTCAAGAAAAGCACCAAAACCGTCAGAAAAAGGGAGAATTTTTTTTTGAAGAAAGTTGTAACAAAAACGTTAAATAGTGACTTTAAGCTAAAAAAAAAAGGACCGAAAAGTTGTTCTGTGTAGGTAGTAACGTGTGTTGACTCACGTCGCAGACTTCCTTCTCGGGGACGCCTCTCAGCACGGCGTACAGCTCCAGATGTTCTCGTCCTGTCAGCAGCTCGTTGATCGAGTCAAACTGAGGACAGTAACCCATGTTCTGATGGACCACATCTATCTCCCTCAGGATGCTGCGCACACACACACACACACACACACACACACACACACACACACACACACACATACACACACAAAATGGTTCAGCTGTGTGGTTCTGGTTGTAGTTCATTCTGCATACTTATTATTATTCCGCCTCTTTTTTGTCCCGCTACTAGTCACGGAGCTTTGCCAACACGTGCACACAAAATACATCACAGCGTGTGTAATGATCAGGAATGCTGGGCTATGACTTTTCTAAGACATTTGCCGCACGGTTTTCATGAAATCTGCAAAAAAAACACAGCGAAATTTCCCATAAACGTTAATGGGAAATCTTTGGGAAATCTCTTAACATCGCTCAAAACAACCCGTCTTTGGGGCCGTGCTGTATCTCCAGACTTTAATGTAGAGACATAACTGAAGGTTTAAACAGAAGACAAGACAGGGCCTTTATTGGGCTGAATGGGCGTTCTGATATCCAGCACGGTTTCTACCCAATCACAGTTTACGTATCGTCCAGTTTTCAGACCGTGTTAGATGTTCCAGTGTGTGTGTATGGGGCAGGAATCTTCATAGTTAGAGGGGAGGACAGAGGGGGGAGCTGCAGTACCATCCTCTGAAATCTCTCCAAACTAATGTCTCTCCTCTACAGTTTTCACTCTTCATACATCATGGTTGGTCAACATGTAGGAAATGTTGTGCCGGTCGCAGACATGTAACTATGGAATCCAGCGGACCTAAACTTTTGCTGATAGAAACAATAACAAAAAATATCTCCCTCCTCTAACACACAGTCAGAAAGGAGAGGAGGAGCAGAGGAAGAGAGGAAGGAATCAGTGCACGTTCAAGTGGTATTTGTCAGCTAAAGGCAGCTACACACCGGCCGATAATCGGCCGTCTGACAGTCTGGGAGGTCGGTGACTCGAGTCTGGTTGGTGTGTAACGGCCGTCTGGCTGGTGTGTAGCGGCCGTCTGGTCGGTGTGTAACGGCCGTCTGGCGGGTGTGTAACGGCCTTCTGGCCGCGTGTAGCGGCCGTCTGGTCGGTGTGTAGCGGCCGTCTGGTTGGTGTGTAACGGCCGTCTGGTCGCGTGTAGCGGCCGTCTGGTTGGTGTGTAACGGCCGTCTGGCCGGTGTGTAACGGCCGTCTGGCCGGTGTGTAACGGCCTTCTGGCCGGTATGTAACGGCCGTCTGGTCGGTGTGTAACGGCCGTCTGGTTGGTGTGTAGCGGCCTTCTGGCCGGTATGTAACGGCCGTCTGGTCGGTGTGTAGCGGCCGTCTGGGTTGGTGTGTAGCGGCCGTCTGGGTCGGTGTAACGGCCGTCTGGGTTGGTGTAACGGCCGTCTGGGTTGGTGTAGCGGCCGTCTGGTGGTGTGTAGCGGCCGTCTGGTTGGTGTGTAGCGGCCGTCTGGGTTGGTGTGTAGCGGCCGTCTGGTTGGTGTAGCGGCCGTCTGGTTGGTGTGTAACGGCCGTCTGGCTGGTGTGTAACGGCCGTCTGGTCGGTGTGTAACGGCCGTCTGGTTGGTGTGTAACGGCCGTCTGGTGGGTGTGTAACGGCCGTCTGGTGGGTGTGTAACGGCCGTCTGGTTGGTGTGTAGCGGCCGTCTGGTTGGTGTCTGGTTGGTGTGTAGCGGCCGTCTGGTTGGTGTGTAGCGGCCGTCTGGTTGGTGTCTGGTCGGTGTGTAACGGCCGTCTGGTGGGTGTGTAACGGCCGTCTGGTCGGTGTGTAACGGCCGTCTGGTGGGTGTGTAACGGCCGTCTGGTGGGTGTGTAACGGCCGTCTGGTCGGTGTGTAACGGCCGTCTGGTTGGTGTTAACGGCCGTCTGGTGGGTGTGTAACGGCCGTCTGGTGGGTGTGTAACGGCCGTCTGGTTGGTGTGTAGCGGCCGCCTGGTTGGTGTGTAATGGCCGTCTGGTGGGTGTAACGGCCGTCTGGTTGGTGTGTAACGGCCGTCTGGTGGGTGTAACGGCCGTCTGGTCGGTGTGTAACGGCCGTCTGGCTGGTGTGTAACGGCCGTCTGGCCGGTGTGTAACGGCCGTCTGGCCGGTGTGTAACGGCCGTCTGGTGGGTGTGTAACGGCCGTCTGGTCGCGTGTAGCGGCCGTCTGGTTCGCGTGTAGCGGCCGTCTGGCCGGTGTGTAGCGGCCGTCTGGCCGGTGTGTAGCGGCCGTCTGGCCGGCGTGTAGCGGCCGTCTGGTCGCGTGTAGCGGCCGTCTGGCTGGTGTGTAACGGCCGTCTGGTTGGTGTGTAACGGCCGTCTGGCCGGTGTGTAACGGCCGTCTGGCTGGTGTGTAGCGGCCGTCTGGTCGGTGTGTAACGGCCGTCTGGCGGTGTGTAGCGGCCGTCTGGCCGGCGTGTAACGGCCGTCTGGCCGGCGTGTAACGGCCGTCTGGCCGGCGTGTAACGGCCGTCTGGTCGGCGTGTAACGGCCGTCTGGTCGGTGTGTAGCGGCCGTCTGGTCGCGTGTAGTGGTCGGTGTGTGGCGGCCGTCTGGCCGGTGTGTAACGACCTTAACATGATGTCATGATGACCTAACTGACCAACTGACTGACTCCTGACTGACTTCAGGCCTCAACACCAACAGAGACGAGGCTCTAGTGCAGCTTTCATAGTCTTGCTTCTAACTTATTTTAGAAGCCTTAAAGAAGGTTGAAGATTGATGTGATTTGAAAGTTGAATATTGCCCTAATATGTTTGAACAGAGTTTCTCGAAAATTCTGAATAACCAAACTCCTCCTCCTCCTATTGTGGAGTCTCTTTACTGTAGGCCATGTCGTCCTCTCTTTACTGTAGGCCGTGTTGTCCTCTCTTTACTGTAGGCTGTGTTGTTTCTTTACTGTAGGCCGTGTTGTTTCTTTACTGTAGGCCGTGTTGTCCTCTCTTTACTGTAGGCCGTGTTGTCTCTTTACTGTAGGCCGTGTTGTCCTCTCTTTACTGTAGACCGTGTCCTCTCTTTACTGTAGGCCGTGTTGTCTCTTTACTGTAGGCCGTGTTGTCCTCTCTTTACTGTAGGCCGTGTTGTCTCTTTACTGTAGGCCATGTTGTCATCTCTTTACTGTAGGCCGTGTTGTCTCTTTACTGTAGGCCGTGTTGTCCTCTCTTTACTGTAGGCCGTGTTGTCTCTTTACTGTAGGCCGTGTTGTCTCCTCTTTACTGTAGGCCGTGTTGTCTCCTCTTTACTGTAGGCCGTGTTGTCTCCTCTTTACTGTAGGCCGTGTTGTCTCCTCTTTACTGTAGGCCGTGTTCTCTCTTTACTGTAGGCTGTGTTGTTTCTTTACTGTAGGCCGTGTTGTTTCTTTACTGTAGGCCGTGTTGTCCTCTCTTTACTGTAGGCCGTGTCCTCTCTTTACTGTAGGCCGTGTTGTCTCTTTACTGTAGGCCGTGTTGTCCTCTCTTTACTGTAGGCCGTGTTGTCCTCTCTTTACTGTAGGCCGTGTTGTCCTCTCTTTACTGTAGGCCGTGTTGTCCTCTCTTTACTGTAGGCCGTGTTGTCTCTTTACTGTAGGCCGTGTTGTCCTCTCTTTTCAGGACATGTCAAACAGCAGATTTACTGTTAGCCAGTGTTATTAGGAG
>NC_135864.1:410115-427615 GCF_031162955.1 Sander vitreus
AGTGTGTAGTAGTGTGTAGTACTGTGTAGTACTGTGTAGTATTGTGTAGTACTGTGTAGTACTGTGTAGTACTGTGTAGTATTGTGTAGTACTGTGTAGTATTGTGTAGTACTGTGTAGTATTGTGTAGTACTGTGTAGTACTGTGTAGTAGTGTGTAGTAGTGTGTAGTATTGTGTGTCTGACCCGTAGAGCAGCAGCATTAGAACTGTATTGTTATGGTTGTATAGTAATGTGTGTAATGGTGTTGTGTAGTACTGTGTAGTACTGTGTAGTATTGTGTAGTATTGTGTAGTACTGTGTAGTATTGTGTAGTACTGTGTAGTATTGTGTAGTACTGTGTAGTACTGTGTAGTAGTGTGTAGTAGTGTGTAGTATTGTGTGTCTGACCCGTAGAGCAGCAGCATTAGAACTGTATTGTTATGGTTGTATAGTAATGTGTGTAATGGTGTTGTGTAGTACTGTGTAGTATTGTGTAGTACTGTGTAGTATTGTGTAGTAGTGTGTAGTACTGTGTAGTACTGTGTAGTAGTGTGTAGTAGTGTGTAGTACTGTGTGTCTGACCCGTAGAGCAGCAGCATTAGAACTGTATTGTTATGGTTGTATAGTAATGTGTGTAATGGTGTTGTGTAGTACTGTGTAGTATTGTGTAGTAGTGTGTAGTAGTGTGTAGTACTGTGTAGTATTGTGTAGTACTGTGTAGTACTGTGTAGTATTGTGTAGTAGTGTGTAGTATTGTGTAGTATTGTGTGTCTGACCCATAGAGCAGCAGCATTAGAACTGTATTGTTATGGTTGTATAGTAATGTGTGTAATGGTGTTGTGTAGTACTGTGTAGTACTGTGTAGTACTGTGTAGTATTGTGTAGTAGTGTGTAGTAGTGTGTAGTACTGTGTAGTACTGTGTAGTACTGTGTAGTATTGTGTAGTATTGTGTAGTAGTGTGTAGTATTGTGTAGTACTGTGTAGTACTGTGTAGTATTGTGTAGTAGTGTGTAGTAGTGTGTAGTAGTGTGTAGTAGTGTGTAGTAGTGTGTGTCTGACCCGTAGAGCAGCAGGATTAGAACTGTATTGTTATGGTTGTATAGTAATGTGTGTAATGGTGTTGTGTAGTACTGTGTAGTACTGTGTAGTACTGTGTAGTAGTGTGTAGTAGTGTGTAGTAGTGTGTAGTATTGTGTAGTATTGTGTGTCTGACCCGTAGAGCAGCAGCATTAGAACTGTATTGTTATGGTTGTATAGTAATGTGTGTAATGGTGTTGTGTAGTACTGTGTAGTACTGTGTAGTACTGTGTAGTACTGTGTAGTATTGTGTAGTACTGTGTAGTATTGTGTGTCTGACCCGTAGAGCAGCAGTATTAGAACTGTATTGTTATGGTTGTATAGTAATGTGTGTAATGGTGTTGTGTAGTACTGTGTAGTATTGTGTAGTACTGTGTAGTACTGTGTGTCTGACCCGTAGAGCAGCAGCAGCAGCGCGAGCACCGGCAGGT
This sequence comes from Sander vitreus, assembly GCF_031162955.1. Taxonomy (NCBI): domain Eukaryota; kingdom Metazoa; phylum Chordata; class Actinopteri; order Perciformes; family Percidae; genus Sander; species Sander vitreus. Next base: position 411,605 of record NC_135864.1, read on the forward strand.
TGGTGGAGGAGACGTAGGCTTTCTGCTGGAAACTGATGAAGATGATGATGACCAGCGTTGCCGGGACGACGTAGTTACACTGCAAAGACACATACAGGAGGCCGTTAGGGTCAAATCAATCAATCAATCAATACAAATGTATTTATATAGCACTTTACAGAGCCAGCAGGTATCCCAAGTGAGGAGTCAGGAGCCAAGCACAAAAACAACACATACAATAAAGGAGAATGAAGCAGATAATAAAATCAGAGAAGGTTGCAAAGAGTCTCGGGGCAGATCACCCTCCGTTGGGACTCCTAAAACCAGCTGATTTGAGGACCGTAAAGACCGGTTGTGCTCACGCAGGGTTAAAATCTCAGACAGATACTCCGGGGCCAGGCCATTTAAGGCCTTGAAAACAAACAGTAAGATCTTAAAATCTATTCTAAAGCCCAGGGAGCTGATGGAGGGCGTAGAGAACGGGGGGATGTGTGAGCGTCTACATGTATTTGTTAGAAAGCGAGCAGCAGCATGTTGTACCAGTTGAAGGCGTGAGATGGAGGTCTGGGTCAGACCAACAGAGAGAGCATTACAGTAATCCAGCCCTGAACTAATGAAAGCATGAATAGCCCTTTCTAGATCGTGCCCGTTAAGGTTTAACTTCAGCCAGGAGACGAAGCTGGAGAAAGCTCATTCTAACAACATTACTGATCTGCTTGTCAGATTTCATGCTGCAATCAAAAGAAACGCCCAAATGTCTGACAGCTGACCTAGTGTAAGATGCCAGAGCTCCCAGGTTCAGAGCAGGACCATTTTGTGTGCCTGAATACTGAAAATAATACTCAGTTTTATCTTCGTCCAAATTAAGAAGGTTTTGTGAAAGCCACAACTTAATATCATTAATACAACTAAGCAGGGAGTTTAGTGCAACACTGTCATTTGCTTTCATAGGCAAATACATTTTCAAATCATCTGCATAACAATGAAATGACTAAAACAGCCCCTAAAGACAACATATATAAAGAAAACAGAATGGTCAAAACACGTAGTTACACTGTAGAGACAAATACGGGAGGCCGTTAGGGTCAAAACACGTAGTTACACTCTAGAGACACATACGGGAGGCCATTAGGTCAAACACGTAGTTACACTGTGAGACTAAATGCGGAGGCCATTGGGTCCAGAAACACGTGGTGCACTGTAGAGACAAATACGGGAGGCCGTTGTCCAGAACTGCGTAGTTACACTGTGAGACACATGGGAGGCAGATTGGGGTCAGAGTGCGTTAGCACTGTAGAGACAAATACGGGAGGCCGTCAGGGTCAAACACGTAGTAACACTGTAGAGACAAATACGGGAGGCCATTAGGGTCAAAACACGTAGTTACACTGTAGAGACAAATACGGGAGGCCATTAGGGTCAAAACACGTAGTTACACTGTAGAGACAAATACAGGAGGCCATTAGGGTCAAAACACGTAGTTACACTGTAGAGACATATACGGGAGGCCGTTAGGGTCAAAACACGTAGTTACACTGTAGAGACTGATACGGGAGGCCGTTAGGGTCAAAACACGTAGTTACACTGTGGAGACAAATACGGGAGGCCGTTAGGGTCAGAACACGTAGTTACACTGTAGAGACAAATACGGGAGGCCATTAGGGTCAAACACGTAGTTACACTCTAGAGACATATACGGGAGGCCGTTAGGGTCAGAACACGTAGTTACACTGTAGAGACAAATACGGGAGGCCATTAGGGTCAGAACACGTAGTTACACTGTAGAGACATATACAGGAGGCCGTTAGGGGTCAGAACACGTAGTTACACTGTAGAGACAAATGCGGGAGGCCATTAGGGTCAGAACACGTAGTTACACTGTAGAGACAAATACGGGAGGCCGTTAGGGTCAAAACACGTAGTTACGCTGTAGAGACAAATACGGGAGGCCGTTAGGGTCAAAACACGTAGTTACACTGTAGAGACAAATACGGGAGGCCATTAGGGTCAAAACACGTAGTTACACTGTAGAGACAAATGCGGGAGGCCGTTAGGGTCAGAACACGTAGTTACACTGTAGAGACAAATACAGGAGGCCGTTAGGGTCAGAACACGTAGTTACACTCTAGAGACATATACGGGAGGCCGTTAGGGTCAGAACACGTAGTTACACTGTAGAGACAAATACGGGAGGCCGTTAGGGTCAGAACACGTAGTTACACTGTAGAGACAAATACGGGAGGCCGTTAGGGTCAGAACACGTAGTTACACTGTAGAGACAAATACGGGAGGCCATTAGGGTCAAAACACGTAGTTACACTGTAGAGACAAATGCGGGAGGCCATTAGGGTCAGAACACGTAGTTACACTGTAGAGACAAATGCGGGAGGGCATTAGGGTCAGAACACGTAGTTACACTGTAGAGACAAATACGGGAGGCCGTTAGGGTCAAAACATCATGTTTACACACAATGTTTGGGACACTGAAGGCATCATGCTGCAGGGGTCTGTCACTGGGACCATGAACACTTTATTAAAATATTCCAACTTTTTTCGGAAATATTCCAACTACTTTAGCCTCAAAATATTCCTAATTTTTCGAGATAATTCAAATTTCTTTCCCTGAAAATATTGCATGTAATTTCTTTTTTTTTTCTTAAATATTGCACACTGAAACTGTGTCAGGGTGCGTTTGTTTCGAGCCTCAACATGTTGCAGATAGTTACAATCTGCCACACAAAGACACTCTGAGGGCGCGTTTGTTTTGTGTCTCACCATATCCCAGATGAAGTTGGCCACCCAGTAGAGCAGCGGCTGCACGCCGCTGATGAACTGCATGTGTTTGGCTTTGCTGACTCGCTCCTGGATGAGGAAGACCACGAAGCTGGCGGGGACGAAGGACATTGCGAAGATCACACAGATGGACACCAGGACATCCACGGAGGTTGTTACCCTGGAGATGGTCAGGAGGCAAAGTTAGACACAGAGAGGCTGCTTGTTTTGGTGTATTTGAAGGGATACAGCTATGGCCGGAAGTTACGCAAAATTACGCAAAATCTAAGCTAATACAATAATATAATTTAATACTTTCACCCAGGAAATCAAACCAGTCTTTCTCCTAGATGTATCCCCTCTACCCTGCAGCTGTATCCCCTCTACCCTGCAGCTGTATCCCCTCTACCCTGCAGCTGTATCCCCTCTACCCTGCGGCTGTATCCCTTCTACCCTGACTATCAGTCCAATCTGAGGGTCCGTCTGTGAGCTGTGTACTTCCTGTGAGCTGTGTAGTACTCCCTGTGAGCTGTGTACTCCCTGTGTACTCTGTAGTACTCCCTGTGAGCTGTGTACTCCCTGTGTACTCTGTAGTACTCCCTGTGAGCTGTGTACTCCATGTGTACTCTGTAGTACTCCCTGTGTACTCACAGAGCGACCTGTGACAGCTGCTCCTTGGTGAGGTTGAGAGGATGGTTGAAGGCGCTGATGCCGTAGCGACTGGCGTCCCGGCCCGGCGGCAGGTTGGCTCGCAGGATGCCATTGTTCATCACGTTGATGAAGGCACCGATGCTGTGCCAGCCTTTGTTGTTAAACCAGATCTGAGGACACGTTTTTATAATTATTACCATCTCTCAGAAGCGTTCTACATGATGCAGATGATGTCATAAAACAGATGATGTTATAAACAGATGATGTCATAAACAGGGTCACACGGTCTTCCTGCCGACCATACACGCAGATCAGACTGTGGTGGTACTGGGCAGCTTCCAGTATGAATGTGATCAGATCAGACTGTAGTAGTACTGGGCAGCTTCCAGTATGAATGTGATCAGATCAGACTGTGGTAGTACTGGGACAGCTTCCAGTATGAAGGTGTAACTGTGTGAATGTGATCAGGTTGTTCCTGCAAAAGAGAGACTGCCTCTCAGTGAAGCTTCCCTGAATAAATAAAAGGTTAAAAAAAACAAAAAAAAACAACAACATTCTTTTATGAATTTATTTTCAAATGATTACGTGGATGTAACGTCATTAGCGTTTCCCAAACTGGTGGGCTATCGGCTAGCTAGCTAGTTGCTAACATCAGGGGTAGCTAGCATGGCTGTATTAAGATCTATAGCTACATAGCTAGCTATATGCCTACATAACGTTACTACAGACAGTGATTACATGGCCTTGGTTCTCTTATGATACATCCGAGGGCCGTATGCTGTAAAGCTCGTAACGTGGATGAAGGATGAAGCCATGATGAGCTCTGTTCACCAAACTGCAGGCTAACTGCTAGCGCTAGTTAGTAGCTAGCTAGCTAGTAGCACGACATAATGATTAAATCTCCTTGGTCGTCTAAATACATCTATCGTTTATTTAGCTAAGCATGTAAACGATCGGGAACAACGAAAACACGTTTAACGTTAGTGAATATTTTAGACAATGAAAACGGCGAGTTCATGAGTTCGCCACTTGTACGAGAGAGGAGCTCATGAACGCGCATGTTGCTACTGGTTGCTACGACAACACAAACAAATTGTTGCTAGTGCGCATGCCCATCGTGAGCCAACCAGCGTCATGGGCCAACAATGAGGAACATCCGAGCTCCATGTTTGCTTTATGCGCTTTTGAGCACTCTCATTGGACCGTACGGGGCTGCACTCTCATTGGACCGTACGGGGCTGCACTCTCATTGGACCGTACGGGGCTGCACTCTCATTGGACCGTACGGGGCTGCACTCTCATTGGACCGAACGGGGCTGCACTCTCATTGGACCGTACAGGGCTTCACTCTCATTGGACCGTACGGGGCTGCACTCTCATTGGACCGTACGGGGCTTCCCGCCGAACACGGGATCCAGTTCTCTTAATACATCCATGGTCTCCCTCTGTAGCTAAAACAGAGACCTGAACACAGGGTGAAAAGAGGAGCTGCAGCAATGAGCAGAACAACTAAAATATGGTGTTTTTGGTAATTAAACCATGTAAACCTGTTCTGGTACAACCTCTAAATACAGTTATGAAGCTGAAAATGAGAATAATATGAAGCTTTAAACACCCAAATTCAATTAAGTAGTCAACTGATCATGTATGTAACTTGTGAAGAGCGTTGTAGGGAACCATCCACGTTATTTTGACATTTGGTTGACAGATAGGGTGACCAGACGTCCCGAAAAATTCGGGACAGTCCCGAAATCCAAGCAGTTGTCCCGAATCCCGAATCCTGCCCTAATTGTCCCGAAAATTAGAGCAGACTCTCGAGTAGTTATAGTCTGATTGAACATTAAAAACTGTTGCTGATGTTAACGTGCAGACATGACAGTCAGTTGGTCGCAGTTTAGATATTCATGTTACGCCCCCCCGCCCCAGTCTCGTCCCAAACTTTACCCATTCTCATCTGGTCACACTATTGACAGAAACCCAAATTTCGGATATAGAAACCTTTTGAAAATGGGCCAAATTTGACAACAAATGTTGTGGTTGTGTCTTGGTTATTCAACTCTGTTTCATTTACACTGATAACTTTAGGATTGAACCTGTTGATGTTTTTCCTGCTACGACAGTTTTGTATGTTTTAGTGTATTATAAATCTGTGTTTTCCCGGAGCCCTTAAACACATCACAGCTGCGTCTTACCTTGACGTTGTTCTTCGTGTCCAAACCGTTAATGAAACCGGACAAATTGTCGAGGAATCGATCTGCAGCTGCGCCCTGAAACACACAGACGACCTCACCTTAGTATCTGATTCATTAAAGTACTAATGTTCAGCAGCAGTTAGTAACAAGCTGTAATGTTACCCTACAGGACTAATGTTCAGCAGCAGTTAGTAACAAGCTGTAATGTTACCCTACAGGACTAATGTTCAGCAGCAGTTAGTAACAAGCTGTAATGTTACCCTACAGGACTAATGTTCAGCAGCAGTTAGAGTCACTAAAAGTTCTGTTGTTGCTGCTGACAGACTCAGATTATTATTCTAAGAGTCTGACAACATTATGGGATGGATCCCTACAGAGATAGACCTTTTAGTTAAAGAGTAAGATCCTTTTAGTTTAACACGAAACAGCCCCGAAATCACCATCACCAAACTACACCAGACTCCATGTAAATAATCAGGACTTTTATCATGGTAAAACACACTTCATTCAAAGTGGACAGAAACTAAATCAAACTATCAAAAGCCGTCTTGGTTCATCTTTCCACTGTTCCAACAATCACCACTCTGGTTTGGTTGAAATAAACCCTTAATTCACCCATTTACATGTGGAAATATGCTGGCTCTATACACGCTAAAAGTCCTGATTATTTACATGGAGTCTGGTGGAGATTTGCTGGCTCTATACACGCTAAAAGTCCTGATTATTTACATGGAGTCTGGTGGAGATATGCTGGCTCTATACACACTAAAAGTCCTGATTATTTCCATGGAGTCTGGTGGAGATATGCTGGCTCTATACACGCTAAAAGTCCTGATTATTTACATGGAGTCTGGTGGAGTTTGGTGATGGGTGATTTCGGGGCTGTTTCATGTTAAACTAAAAGGATCTTCCTCTTTAACTAAAAGGTCTATCTCTGTAGGGATCCATCCCATAATGTTGTCAGACACTTATATAATATATAATAATAATAATAATAATAATATATAATATAAACTAATTTAATACATTTTATACGTGAATAAAGTCTTACCTTCTGTAACTCAAAGATCTTTCTGATTCGCTCGATGGCGTCGTCGACCTCATTGGCCGGTGGGAGGACCTGAGTGCTCCTGGCGCCCAATGAGAACCCTCCGTACCTGCAGAGAGAAAAAAACAGATTAACACGTGACAAACAGGAAACAGTTTGATTTCAAAATAAAGCAGAAGAGAAGAATTAAAAAGACTGACCTGAATTCATTCACCGAAACTTTGTTCTTCAAACTGTGAACAACACAAACGGTTAGTACCCGAGTATTACTGAGTATTTCTGTCTGTATTTCTGTGTATTAACTCTGTGTACTTGTGTGTATGTCTGTGTATTACTCTGTCTACTTGTGTGTATGTCTGCGTATTATCTCTGTGTACTTGTGTGTATGTCTGCGTATTATCTCTGTGTACTTGTGTGTATGTCTGCGTATTATCTCTGTGTACTTGTGTGTATGTCTCGTATTATCTCTGTGTACTTGTGTGTATGTCTGCGTATTAACTCTGTGTACTTGTGTGTATGTCTGCGTATTACTCTGTGTACTTGTGTGTATGTCTGCGTATTAACTCTGTGTACTTGTGTGTATGTCTGCGTATTAACTCTGTGTACTTGTGTGTATGTCTGCGTATTAACTCTGTGTACTTGTGTGTATGTCTGCGTATTAACTCTGTGTACTTGTGTGTATGTCTGCGTATTAACTCTGTGTACTTGTGTGTATGTCTGCGTATTAACTCTGTGTACTTGTGTGTATGTCTGCGTATTAACTCTGTGTACTTGTGTGTATGTCTGCGTATTAACTCTGTGTACTTGTGTGTATGTCTGCGTATTAACTGTGTACTTGTGTGTATGCATATTATCTCTGTGTACTTGTGTGTATGTCTGCGTATTAACTCTGTGTACTTGTGTGTATGTCTGCGTATTAACTCTGTGTACTTGTGTGTATGTCTGCGTATTAACTCTGTGTACTTGTGTGTATGTCTGCGTATTAACTGTGTACTTGTGTGTATGCGTATTATCTCTGTGTACTTGTGTGTATGTCTGCGTATTATCTCTGTGTACTTGTGTGTATGTCTGCGTATTATCTCTGTGTACTTGTGTGTATGTCTGCGTAATCTCTGTGTACTTGTGTGTATGTCTGCGTATTATCTCTGTGTACTTGTGTGTATGTCTGCGTATTATCTCTGTGTACTTGTGTGTATGTCTGCGTATTATCTCTGTGTACTTGTGTGTATGTCTGCGTATTATCTCTGTGTACTTGTGTGTATGTCTGTGTATTAACTCTGTGTACTTGTGTGTATGTCTGCGTATACTCTGTGTACTTGTGTGTATGTCTGCGTATTAACTCTGTGTACTTGTGTGTATGTCTGCGTATTAACTCTGTGTACTTGTGTGTATGTCTGCGTATTATCTCTGTGTACTTGTGTGTATGTCTGTGTATTAACTCTGTGTACTTGTGTGTATGTCTGCGTATTAACTCTGTGTACTTGTGTGTATGTCTGTGTATTAACTGTGTACTTGTGTACCTCTTGCCGATGATGTCGGCGTATGTTTTCACCAGGTAGTCGGAGATGTTTCTCCCCGTCAGGTTCTGAAGAGAGTCGGTGGCGCTCAGCTTCATCTGAACACAAACATAACTTTATATTAATATACAGAATATAACTTTATATTAATATACAGAACACAACTTTATATTAATGTACAGAATATAACTTTATATTAATATACAGAATATAACTTTATATTAATATACAGAACACAACTTTATATTAATGTACAGAATATAACTTTATATTAATATACAGAACACAACTTTATATTAATATACAGAACACAACTTTATATTAATGTACAGAACACAACTTTATATTAATGTACAGAACACAACTTTATATTAATGTAGAGAACACAACTTTATATTAATATACAGAACACAACTTTATATTAATATACAGAACACAACTTTATATTAATGTACAGAACACAACTTTATATTAATATACAGAATATAACTTTATATTAATATACAGAATATAACTTTATATTAATGTACAGAACACAACTTTATATTAATGTACAGAATATAACTTTATATTAATATACAGAATATAACTTTATATTAATATTAGGGGTGGGGAAAAAAATCGATACAGCATAGTATTGCAATATTTTCTGTGGCAATACTGTATCGATACACAGACGCCAAGTATGGATCTTTTATCATATATGTGATGGTCAGTTTGTCTGCTTGACGATCCCATTTAGCAGCAATAACAGTGAAGATGAACAAACAGAGAAATGGATCTTTTTAGATTAAACAGATGTTGACAAAGTTTTCTTTTGGGGACATCATTTGAAATTTTTTTAATTTTGCAATATGTTTAAAAACGCAATAATATCGTATTGTGACATAAGTATCGTGATGATATCGTATTGTGAGGCCTCTGGTGATTCCCACCCCTAATTAATATACATAATATATGATATTAAATCTCTCAGAGAAGAAATATTTATATATATATATATATATATATATATATATATATATATATATATATATATATATATATATATACACACACACACACACACACACACACACACAGTTCATGGGTCCTATCTCGCACCTGGCGCAGCGCAAAGCCCGACCCAAGTGTCTTTGTAGTTTAAGACCGACCCAGGTGTCAGTTACCCGTCCAGCGCCCACGTCGTTTAAATAGCAAATGCACCTGCGCCCATCTGTGGCCCAAGGTGTGTTCAGGTGCATTCTGGGCGTGCTGGTCTTACAGGGAGGTGTGTTCAGGTGCATTCTGGGCGTGCTGGTCTTACAGGGAGGTGTGTTCAGGTGCATTCTGGGCGTGCTGGTCTTACAGGGAGGTGTGTTCAGGTGCATTCTGGGCGTGCTGGTCTTACAGGGAGGTGTGTTCAGGTGCATTCTGGGAGTATTGCTATCTTGAGGCAGTGGGAAGTGATGGCACCATTGACCAACAAAAACCTGGTCTAAAGTCAATAACGCAGCATTTCATTGTTATTTTAACAGAGCATTAGTAAAATGCTCCTAGGCTCGTGCACAGCACGTGCACACTATGCTTGTTACACACACAGGGACGCACAGCAGCACACACACACACACACACACACACACACACACACACACACACACACACACGCACAGCAGCACACACATGCAGAAGATTACAAATACAAATATTACGGTGCAGATCCTCCATCATAACAGCAATGCTCCAAGGTCCAAACGCGCCTGGCTTTTAAAGGGAATGGGAGATGATCTCTGATTGGTTGATTGCATGTTACGCCCAGAACACACCTCTGATTAATGAAGACACTAAGGTCAACCCTTTAGAACCATGACCCCGGCACACGGACCCTTTTTAACTGCCGTCAAACTAGCAAACGCGCCTGCACCAGGCGCTTCACACCGATGCGCTTATATCGTTAAAATAGGGCCCATATATATACACATATATATATACACCGTATATGTATATATATGTATATACAGTATGTATATGTACCTCTGGCGGCGGCAGCCCCCCAGCTCCAGCGGGACAGTCCGGCAGCATCTTCTTGTTGCCGTCGCAGCTGCAGACGCACGCCGGAGACGGGTCGTCCATCGTCCAGTTGGACGAGCTGAACAGCTGCGTGATGCTTTCAGGGACCTCAGGAGTTCTCCAGCCGTCATCGCCCATCGTACACGGAGCCTCTCTGGGGACGGAGATAAGAGACAAACAGGAAGTCAGCAGGGTAGAGATATGGGGTAATGTTGTGGAATATATTCAGTTCTTGAACGTCCTAGGGCATCATCGTTGGATTACGCCCTCCTTGGTTTCTGTAAACGGTGCATCAACAGATGTGTCCTCTTATCAAACGTGACTCTGAAACTGAATCTTATGCTAAACCTTGTGATGTCGTCCCGTCGACCTGCAACTTTGGGTTTTTCTGGGTCCAAATTTCAACATTTTGTTGACGTATTTGTCGATTGTCAAATTTTTTTTGTCACTTTTTTGCCGATTTGTAATTATGTTTTGGCCAATTTTTTAACAAGATTTTTGTTGCTTTTTTTTGACAAGTTTTTGTCACCTTTGGCGATGTTTTTTTTGTTTTTTTGTCAGTTTTTTCAGCGTTAAAAAAAGTTTTTTTCGTTTTTTTTCCAGCGTTTTTGTAGTTTTTTGCAACATTTTTCACTTTTTTCAACGTTCTTTTGTCATAGTTCTGATATAGAAAGTTTTTGACAACAGGAGGGTTAAAGAACAAACATTAGATGTTAAACACAAATCCCACACTGAAATAACTCAATAAACAAATCTCTTTAAATAAATGAACTTACAAGTGAAATCTAAAGTAGATCCGGCCCTAGGATGTTTAAAAACAGCATCCAGTTATTACACATTTAGATGTATTAAAGCCATGTGTTCTTACGGGATGGGATGTCCATCCATGCAGCGAGTCCCGAAGCCTGGCGCGTCCAACAGAGCACCAAGTAACCTCTGCATGTTGGCGTCTCCGGGGGCGTCATCACTAAGACACACACACAAACATTAATTAGCAACAGTTTGAGACAGTTGTGTACATAGACGGTATATATAATGGACCACCAGGTCCCGTGTCTCTGGACGGAGACCAGTGACGTCTCTTTCCCGGTGATGGCTGAGCGTTACTGAGCAGCCTCCAACTGAGCTTGAAGACGTAGATGTGACGTGAGCAACCTGTCTGAAAGTTGGAAGTCTTCTGGTAGCTGTGCCAAGAGAAATCTCAATCATTCCCAATCTAGCAGAGACGGAGAGCGTAGGTATATGTAAGGAGATAACATAGACACAGGCTCATTATTGATCACTAAAATGATAGTTAACATTAGTCATTACACTTAAACAGCTGATGGAAGTCCAAACTGCCTGAGAGCTTCTCCTGTACTATACGGTAACTCCTCTACTATGAGACAGGAAGTCTCGTGGTTATGACCCAATCGTTAGCCTATTGTTATAAAAACGTCTGCTACGGAGCCATAACGTGAGCTACAAGGTAATGGAGCCTTTTATACGTTGTCGTGTTTCTTTAGAAATAAACAACGGACAAATAGAGTCTTTAAACGCTTCAGATGTAAAGGTATTCTCTGTCAAAGTGACGTCAGAATGAATGGCAGTCAATGGAACGCTAACGGGATGCTAACGGGATGCTAACGGGAGGTGATGGGTTGGTAGCATCAGAATGGCGCCATAGGAGGTTGCTGACAGACGCTTACCCCCTTGGTTGTGTACCTGATGAAGGTGTTTTTGGGGACAGTTACCTGATGAGTGTTTTTGGGGACAGTTACCTGATGAAGGTGTTTTTGGGGACAGGTACCTGATGAAGGTGTTTTTGGGGACAGGTACCTGATGAGTGTTTTGGGGACAGTTACCTGATGAAGGTGTTTTTGGGGACAGGTACCTGATGAAGGTGTTTTTGGGGACAGTTACCTGATGAGTGTTTTTGGGGACAGGTACCTGATGAAGGTGTTTTTGGGGACAGTTACCTGATAGAAGGTGTTTTTTGGGGACAGGTACCTGATGAAGGTGTTTTTGGGGACAGTTACCTGATGAAGGTGTTTTTGGGGACAGTTACCTGATGAAGGTGTTTTTGGGGACAGTTACCTGATGAAGGTGTTTTTGGGGACAGTTACCTGATGAAGGTGTTGTTGGGGACAGGTACCTGATGAAGGTGTTTTTGGGGACAGGTACCTGATGAAGGTGTTTTTGGGGACAGTTACCTGATGAAGGTGTTTTTGGGGACAGTTACCTGATGAAGGTGTTTTTGGGGACAGTTACCTGATGAAGGTGTTGTTGGGGACAGGTACCTGATGAAGGTGTTTTTGGGGACAGGTACCTGATGAAGGTGTTTTTGGGGACAGGTACCTGATGAAGGTGTTTTTGGGGACAGGTACCTGATGAAGGTGTTTTTGGGGACAGTTACCTGATGAGTGTTTTGGGGACAGTTACCTGATGAGTGTTTTGGGGACAGGTACCTGATGAAGGTGTTTTTGGGGACAGGTACCTGATGAAGGTGTTTTTGGGGACAGGTACCTGATGAAGGTGTTTTTGGGGACAGGTACCTGATGAAGGTGTTTTTGGGGACAGGTACCTGATGAAGGTGTTTTTGGGGACAGGTACCTGATGAAGGTGTTTTTGGGGACAGGTACCTGATGAAGGTGTTTTTGGGGACAGGTACCTGATGAAGGTGTTTTTGGGGACAGGTACCTGAGGAAGGTGTTTTTGGGGACAATTACCTGATGAGTGTTTTGGGGACAGTTACCTGATGAAGGTGTTTTTGGGGACAGTTACCTGATGAAGGTGTTTTTGGGGACAGGTACCTGGTGAAGGTGTTTTTGGGGACAGTTACCTGATGAAGGTGTTTTTGGGGACAGGTACCTGATGAAGGTGACCTGGTCCTCGTACATCCAGGGCTGCAGCTCCAGACTCGGATACTTCCCAAACGGAGGGACGATGATACTGAAGACCAGCGCGATGCACACGAACACCGCCGGGAGAACAATCTGCAAAACACAGTAAAACTAAAAACTGCACACGCCTACAGGAAACTTAGATACATTATATATACAGTACATATCAGTATATATGTATATATGTATATAATATCTCAATCCATATCTGATTATATAGACATATAACAGAGATGGGAGTAAGTCACACATGGGCAAGTCTCAAGCAAGTCCAAGTCAGTCATACAAAAGTTTCCATTTTTTTGGACGGACCTGCCTTCCATTGGTTTACAAGACAAAAACAAGCATCTCCCAAAGCATCATGGGAAACAAAATGGATGGTTTGCATCAGAGCTAGCGGCGATTGGCGGAGATAAAGAGCGGAAAAATCATAAATTATGGACATCCAGTGTATCGATCTTGGATGTAACAGTTTGGATTAATTGCACAAAGACCCCGAAAAACTCTGGACTTCCAGGCTGGATACAAAACCTTCTGTAAGGGCTAGGAAGACACCAAAGACATCAGCAGAACGGGGCGACTGTTAGCTTTTAGCTCCGAAAGACCATATGGTTCTACTAGTTATAATTATAAAGTTATTAAGTTATGAATCAGAGGTGCCGCAAACATATTTATTAAACAGAAAGTCAAGTCATTTGACACGAGTCAAAGTCAAGTCGAGTCTTTTATGAATGTTTATCAAGCAAGTCTCAAGTCCGAAAATCTGCAACTCGAGTCTGACTCGAGTCAAGTCATGTGACTCGAGTCCCCCACGTCTGATATATAAACATGTGAGTGTACCTGAGCGAAGAAGCCCTTGCGGGAGCGTCGAGCGTTGAGAAATCGTTTCCACATCAGAGCCACAAACTGCTGCTTCTTCAGACTCCAGCCCTTCACCTGATACGAGCCTTTCCCGTCTGAAGAGCTGAGCCAGTCCGTCTCTCGGCTCTCTGACGGGTCACAACCAAACAACGTGTTACATAACATTATGAAGTTCATCCTAATGCTCTGGATGTCTCATAAGCAGGGCTGGGGACCCAATGTAAGACTTTTCAAGCACAGACCGAATTGCCTCTAAAGTATTGAGTATCAGACAATACATCGTCATTCAACCCCTGACGGTAGGCCAGCGACATATAGCCTCTGGGGCGTGGTCGCGAAAACAACACGCCAGACCGCAACAGAACACCGGCTGCTAGGCAGCTAGCAGAGAGGGTTGAAGCTAGGCAGCTAGCAGAGAGGGTTGAAGCTAGGTAGCATATGTAGCTAGCAGAGAGAGTTGAAGCTAGGTAGCATAGGTAGCTAGCAGAGAGGGTTGAAGCTAGGTAGCATAGGTAGCTAGCAGAGAGTTGAAGCTAGGTAGCATAGGTAGCTAGCAGAGAGGGTTGAAGCTAGGTAGCATAGCAGAGAGCGTTGAAGCTAGGGCGCATAGGCAGCTAGCAGAGAGGGTTGAAGCTAGGTAGCATAGGCAGCTAGCAGAGAGAGTTGAAGCTAGGTAGCTAGCAGAGAGGGTTGAAGCTAGGTAGCATAGGTAGCTAGCAGAGAGAGTTGAAGCTAGGTAGCTAGCAGAGAGGGTTGAAGCTAGGTAGCATAGGTAGCTAGCAGAGAGGGTTGAAGCTAGGTAGCTAGCAGAGAGCGTTGAAGCTAGGTAGCATAGGTAGCTAGCAGAGAGAGTTGAAGCTAGGTAGCTAGCAGAGAGGGTTGAAGCTAGGTAGCATAGGTAGCTAGCAGAGAGGGTTGAAGCTAGGTAGCATAGGCAGCTAGCAGAGAGGGTTGAAGCTAGGGCGCATAGGCAGCTAGCAGAGAGGGTTGAAGCTAGGTAGCATAGGCAGCTAGCAGAGAGAGTTGAAGCTAGGTAGCATAGGCAGCTAGCAGGTAGTTTGCTTGTGAAATCTGTGTTGATACAAGTGTCAATGTTCGCCAACAATCAAACAAATGCACAAGTAGCCTAGCTAGCTGCCTGGCTATGTAGCCTAGCTAGCTGCCAGGCTATGTAGCCTAGCTAGCTGCCTGGCTATGTAGCCTAGCTGCCTGGCTATGTAGCCTAGCTAGCTGCCTGGCTAGGCTTACAATGAAATCCAATGTCCGAAGATGCTAGTGATTAGCCTGTCGGCTAGCTGAACAGTTTGAGTGTTAAACCAACATCTACAGTGGTCTGTTTAGTGGTGAATGTGCCCTGACTGAGTTGGTGTGTCGTATAAATCACAATCCGTGTTGATACAAGTACCGATGTTCATGTAGAAACATTTTAATCACATACTAATGTTCATGATACAGCGCTGATAACCTCCGCCATCTTGGTCAGACTGTTTTTCTAACTCCCGCCTCCAAACACAAACACGCGGACCTGATTGGTTCTCGGGTGGTCCTCATTTGAATAAAGTTCAACTTTCGTCAACTTTGTTTCGCTTGCCTCTGTGATTCGCTCTCATCTCGACCAATCAGGGCGGATATCGTCTCCATTCAACCCCAATGAGAGCAGAGCGACATTTCACTGTGTGGAAACCTACCGTCAGGAGTAAATCTACTAATCTTCTACCAAGATCTGAAGAATGTCTGAGACTGGCTGTCTAACGTTACACAGAGCTGGCACATACGTACTAATGTTTGGGTCGTAATGTTGTCATTTTGTTTTGTTTTATAAAATTGGTATCATAAACAAAAACTATCGTTTAAGAACCGGAATCAAAGTCCCGGTATTGGTACCAAACGTTTTAGGAGGATCCCCAGCCCGAGACTTGTGAATGAAGTGGTAGTGTACCAGGGTCTCCGTCAGACTCATTGTAGTCGTTGTTGTCGTCCTCCGTTAACGGTCTCAGACAACTCTGATGGTCCCCGCCTCCGAACGCATGATTCCTCCTCCGCCGCCTCGGGACAGGGAG